>NW_027248289.1:0-256065 GCF_041260155.1 Ptychodera flava
ATACAATTTTTGACAAAATGTCACGTGACTCCAATGACCTTTGACCTCAAATATATATATTTGTCCATAACTCTGTAATCAACAGTGCTAAACCCTTTGACCCCAAATGTACGTATGTACCTAAACGTGAGCAACAATTAGTACAGAAACCTTCATGTTTGTTATGATTGCAGATCTCAAGATGACGCCGTATGTTTCGCATCAACTATGCGAGCTGCTCGGCCCCGCCAACGCTGCTTGCAGCTTTAATCTTCTTCTTCTTATTCTTCTGCCGTTTTTTGTCCGTCCTAATCTCAGAAACTGCTGAATGAATTTTTTTGAAACTTGGTACAATGTTTAAGGTCTATGAGAGGTAGTGCATGTTAGTCTTCAATATTTAATTAGTCATGTGACCTGGCTACAATTTGAAATGAAAATGTTTTTTACTGTCCCATTTCCATAAAATTTGACCGATCCAAATACTTTTCGCAAACTTTATAGGCAATACTACCTAGATGCTATAAATTAAATTTCAAGGAAATTCACCAGGCAGTTTTTGAGAAGAAGATTTTTAAAGTATTATTTTTCTGATTTTTCAATGACCTTTGACCTCCCTATACCTCTGCAGCTAAGCTATACCAATGGCTTATTCTGGCCTATGTAAGAGTCCTGGGGGCGGGGGCTAGTGACTACTGAACAATGACCAACAGGGTATCAAACTGCAAATCAATGTTTTGAGGATGAACTTGACCTATGACCCTAGCATGTTTCTAAACCTCATTTATTATGCACATCTCTAATTCTGGGCAAGAAAATACAGCTGGAGGTCTGATTTTTGGTATAAAGGGATAACTATTGAAAACAATTTTTTTCACAACATGTCACATGACCTTGTGACCCTTGACCTCAAATATACATATCTGTCAATAACTCAGTAACCACAAGAGCTACACCCTTCATATTTGGTATGATGGGAGACCTAATGGTACCATATGTCATGCCTCATTAAATATGCACATATCTAATTTTGGGCAAGCCAATAGAGTTAGAGGTCTGATTTTTGGTATATAGGGATAACTATGGGATACAATTTTTTTGACTAAATGTCACGTGACCTTGATGACCTTTGACCTCAAATATACATATCTGTCCATAACTCAGTAACCACAAGGGCTACACCCTTTATACTTTGTATGATTGGAGACCTTATGGTACCATATGTCATGCCTCATTAAATATGCACATATCGAATTCTTGGCAAGCCAATAGAGTTAGAGGTCTGATTTTTGGTATATAGGGATAACTATGGGATACAATTTTTTTGACTAAATGTCACGTGACCTCGATGACCTTTGACCTAAAATATACATATCTGTCCATAACTCAGTAACCACAAGGGCTACACCCTTCATATTTGGTATGATTGGAGACCTTTTGGTACTATAGGTCATGCCTCATTTAATATGCACATATCTAATTCTGGGTAAGCCAATAGAGTTAGAGGTCTGTTTTTGGTATATAGGGATAACTATGGGATACAATTTTTTTGACAAAATGTCACGTGACCTCGATGACCTTTGACCTCAAATATACATATATGTCCATAAATCAGTAACCACAAGGGCTACACCCTTCATATTTGGTATTATGGGAGACCTAATGGTACCATATGTCAAGCCTTATTAAATATGCACATATCTAATTTTGGGCAAGCCAATAGAGTTAGAGGTCTGATTTTTTGTATAAAAGGATAACTATGGGATACAATTTTTTTGACAAAATGTCACGTGACCTTGATGACCTTTGACCTAAAATATACATATCTGTCCATAACTCAGTAAACACAAGGGGTACACCCTTCATATTTGGTATGAAGGAAGACCTTATGGTACCATATGTCATACCTCATTAAATATGCACATATCTAATTTTGGGCAAGCTAACAGAGCTAGAGGTCTGATATTTGGTATAAAGGGGTAACTATGCGATACAATTTTTTGACAAAATGTCACGTGACCTCGATGACCTTTGACCTCAATTATACATTAATATCGATGACCTTTGACCTAAAATATACATATCTGTCCATAACTCAGTAACCACAAGGGCTACACCCTTCATATTTGGTATGATTGGAGACCTTTTGGTACTATAGGTCATGCCTCATTTAATATGCACATATCTAATTTTGGCCAAGCCAATAGAGTTAGAGGTCTGGTTTTTGGTATATAGGGATAACTATGGGATATAATTTTTGTGACAAAATGTCACGTGACCTTCATGACCTTTGACCTCAAATATACATATATGTCCATAACTCAGTAACCACAAGGGCTACATCGTTCATATTTGGTATGATGGGAGACCTTGTGGTACCCTATGTCTTGTCTCATTAAATATGCACATATCTAATTTTTGCCAAGCCAATAGAGTTAGAGGTCTGGTTTTTGGTATATAGGGATAACTATGGGATACAATTTTTGACAAAATGTCACGTGACCTCGATGACCTTTGACCACAAATATACATATCTGTCCATAACTCAGGAACCACAAGGGCTAGACGCTTCTTATTTGGTATAAAGGGAGACCTTATGGTGCAATATCCGGTACCTCATTAAATATGCACATATCTAATTTTTGGCAAGCCAATACAGCTAGAGGTCTGATTTTTTGTATATGGGAATCAGTATGGGATACAATTTTTTGACAAAATGTCACGTGACCTCGATGACCTTGACCTCAATTATACATTAATATCCTAAACTCAGTAACCACAAGGGCTATACCCTTCATATTTGGTATGATGGCAGACCTTTTGGTACCATATGTCATGCCTCATTAAATATGCACATATCTAATTTTTGGCAAGCCAACAGAGTTAGAGGTCTGATTTCTGGTATATAGGGATAACTATGGGATACAATTTTTTGACAAAATGTCACGTGACCTCGATGACCTTTGACCTCAAATATAGATATCTGGCCATAACTCAGTAACCAACAGTGCTATACCCTTAAACTGCAAATATACATATGTACCTAAACGTAAACAACAATTAGTACAAAAACCTTAATGTTTGGTATAATTGCAGATCCCAAGGTGACTCTTATGTTTCTCATCAACTATGCGAGCTGCTCGGCCCCTACAACGCTGCTTGCAGCTTTAATTCTTTTCTTCTTCTTCTGCCGTTTTTTTGTCGGTCCTAATCTCTGAAACTGCTCAATGAAATTTTTGAAACTTGGTACAATGTTTAAGGTCAATGAGAGGTAGTGCATGTTAGTCTTGAATTTTTAATTAGTCATGTGACCTGGCTACAATTTTGAAATGAAAATGTTTTTTACTGTCCCATTTCCATAAAATTTGACCGATCCAAATCTTTTCGCAAACTTTATAGGCCATACTATCTAGATGCTATATACTAAATTTCAAGTAAATTGACCAGGCAGTTTTTGAGAAGAAGATTTTTAAAGTATTATTTTTCTGATTTTTCAATGACCTTTGACCTCCCCTGTACCTCTGCAGCTAAGCTATACCGATGGCTTATTGTGGCCTATGTGAGTGACGTGGGGGCCGGGGGCTTGTCACTACTGAACAATGACCAACAGGGGATCAAACTGCAAATCAATGTTTTGAGGATGAACTTGACCTATGACCCTAGCATGTTTCTAAACCTCATTTATTATGCACATATCTAATTTTGGGCAAGCCAATAGAGCTGGAGGTCTGATTTTTGGTATAAAGTGATAACTATTGAAAACAATTTTTTTCACAAAATGTCACATGACCTTGATGACCTTTGACCTCAAATATACATATATGTCCATAACTCAGTAACCACAAGGACTACACCCTTCATACTTGGTATGATGGGAGACCTTATGGTACCAAAGGTCATGCCTCATTAAATATGCACATATCTAATTCTGGGCAAGCCAATAGAGTTAGAGGTCTACTTTTTGGTATATAGGGATAACTATGGGATACAATTTTTTTGACAAAATGTCACGTGACCTTGATGACCTTTGACCTCAACTATACATATATGTCCATAACTCAGTAACCACAAGGGCTACACCCTTCATACTTGGTATGATGGGAGACCTTATGGTACTATAGGTCATGCCTCATTTAATATGCACATATCTAATTCTGGGCAAGCCAATAGAGTTAGAGGTCTGATTTTTGGTATATAGGGATAACTATGGGATACAATTTTTTTGACAAAATGTCACGTGACCTTGATGACCTTTGACCTCAAATATACATATATGTCCATAACTCAGTAACCATAAGGGCTACACCCTTCATACTTGGTATGATGGGAGACCTTATGGTACTATAGGTCATGCCTCATTTAATATGCACATATCTAATTCTGGGCAAGAAAATAGAGTTAGAGGTATGGTTTTTTGGTATATAGGGATAACTATGGGATACAATTTTTTTGACAAAATGTCACGTGACCTTGATGACCTTTGACCTCAAATATACATATATGTCCATAACGCAGTATCCACAAGGGCTACACCCTTCATACTTGGTATGATGGGAGACCTTATGGTACTATAGGTCATGCCTCATTTAATATGCACATATCTAATTTTTGGCAAGCCAATACAGCTAGAGGTCTGATTTTTTGTATATGGGAATCAGTATGGGATACAATTTTTGACAAAATGTCACGTGACTCCAATGACCTTTGACCTCAAATATATATATTTGTCCATAACTCTGTAATCAACAGTGCTAAACCCTTTGACCCCAAATGTACGTATGTACCTAAACGTGAGCAACAATTAGTACAGAAACCTTCATGTTTGTTATGATTGCAGATCTCAAGATGACGCCGTATGTTTCGCATCAACTATGCGAGCTGCTCGGCCCCGCCAACGCTGCTTGCAGCTTTAATCTTCTTCTTCTTATTCTTCTGCCGTTTTTTGTCCGTCCTAATCTCAGAAACTGCTGAATGAATTTTTTTGAAACTTGGTACAATGTTTAAGGTCTATGAGAGGTAGTGCATGTTAGTCTTCAATATTTAATTAGTCATGTGACCTGGCTACAATTTGAAATGAAAATGTTTTTTACTGTCCCATTTCCATAAAATTTGACCGATCCAAATACTTTTCGCAAACTTTATAGGCAATACTACCTAGATGCTATAAATTAAATTTCAAGGAAATTCACCAGGCAGTTTTTGAGAAGAAGATTTTTAAAGTATTATTTTTCTGATTTTTCAATGACCTTTGACCTCCCCTATACCTCTGCAGCTAAGCTATACCAATGGCTTATTCTGGCCTATGTAAGAGTCCTGGGGGCGGGGGCTAGTGACTACTGAACAATGACCAACAGGGTATCAAACTGCAAATCAATGTTTTGAGGATGAACTTGACCTATGACCCTAGCATGTTTCTAAACCTCATTTATTATGCACATCTCTAATTCTGGGCAAGAAAATACAGCTGGAGGTCTGATTTTGGTATAAAGGGATAACTATTGAAAACAATTTTTTCACAACATGTCACATGACCTTGTGACCCTTGACCTCAAATATACATATCTGTCAATAACTCAGTAACCACAAGAGCTACACCCTTCATATTTGGTATGATGGGAGACCTTATGGTACCATATGTCATGCCTCATTAAATATGCACATATCTAATTTTGGGCAAGCCAATAGAGTTAGAGGTCTGATTTTTGGTATATAGGGATAACTATGGGATACAATTTTTTTGACTAAATGTCACGTGACCTTGATGACCTTTGACCTCAAATATACATATCTGTCCATAACTCAGTAACCACAAGGGCTACACCCTTTATACTTGTATGATTGGAGACCTTATGGTACCATATGTCATGCCTCATTAAATATGCACATATCGAATTCTTGGCAAGCCAATAGAGTTAGAGGTCTGATTTTTGGTATATAGGGATAACTATGGGATACAATTTTTTTGACTAAATGTCACGTGACCTCGATGACCTTTGACCTAAAATATACATATCTGTCCATAACTCAGTAACCACAAGGGCTACACCCTTCATATTTGGTATGATTGGAGACCTTTTGTTACTATAGGTCATGCCTCATTTAATATGCACATATCTAATTCTGGGTAAGCCAATAGAGTTAGAGGTCTGGTTTTTGGTATATAGGGATAACTATGGGATACAATTTTTTTGACAAAATGTCACGTGACCTCGATGACCTTTGACCTCAAATATACATATATGTCCATAAATCAGTAACCACAAGGGCTACACCTTCATATTTGGTATTATGGGAGACCTAATGGTACCATATGTCAAGCCTTATTAAATATGCACATATCTAATTTTGGGCAAGCCAATAGAGTTAGAGGTCTGATTTTTGTATAAAAGGATAACTATGGGATACAATTTTTTTGACAAAATGTCACGTGACCTTGATGACCTTTGACCTAAAATATACATATCTGTCCATAACTCAGTAAACACAAGGGGTACACCCTTCTATTTGGTATGAAGGAAGACCTTATGGTACCATATGTCATACCTCATTAAATATGCACATATCTAATTTTGGGCAAGCTAACAGAGCTAGAGGTCTGATATTTGGTATAAAGGGGTAACTATGCGATACAATTTTTTGACAAAATGTCACGTGACCTCGATGACCTTTGACCTCAATTATACATTAATATCGATGACCTTTGACCTAAAATATACATATCTGTCCATAACTCAGTAACCACAAGGGCTACACCCTTCATATTTGGTATGATTGGAGACCTTTGGTACTATAGGTCATGCCTCATTTAATATGCACATATCTAATTCTGGGCAAGCCAATAGAGTTAGAGGTCTGGTTTTGGTATAGAGGGATAACTATGGGATACAATTTTTTTTGACAAAATGTCACGTGACCTTGATGACCTTTGACCTCAAATATACATATATGTCCATAACTCAGTAACCACAAGGGCTACACCCTTCATATTTGGTATGATGGGAGACCTTATGGTACCCTATGTCTTGTCTCATTAAATATGCACATATCTAATTTTGACCAAGCCAATAGAGTTAGAGGTCTGGTTTTGGTATATAGGGATAACTATGGGATACAATTTTTTAACAAAATGTCACGTGACCTCGATGACCTTTGACCTGAAATATACATATCTGTCCATAACTCAGGAACCACAAGGGCTAGACGCTTCTTATTTGGTATAAAGGGAGACCTTATGGTGCAATATCTGGTACCTCATTAAATATGCACATATCTAATTTTTGGCAAGCCAATACAGCTAGAGGTCTGATTTTTGTATATGGGAATCAGTATGGGATACAATTTTTTGACAAAATGTCACGTGACCTCGATGACCTTTGACCTCAATTATACATTAATATCCTAAACTCAGTAACCACAAGGGCTATACCCTTCATATTTGGTATGATGGCAGACCTTATGGTACCATATGTCATGCCTCATTAAATATGCACATATCTAATTTTTGGCAAGCCAACAGAGTTAGAGGTCTGATTTCTGGTATATAGGGATAACTATGGGATACAATTTTTTGACAAAATGTCACGTGACCTCGATGACCTTTGACCTCAAATATAGATATCTGGCCATAACTCAGTAACCAACAGTGCTATACCCTTAAACTGCAAATATACATATGTACCTAAACGTAAACAACAATTAGTACAAAAACCTTAATGTTTGGTATAATTGCAGATCCCAAGGTGACGTCTTATGTTTCTCATCAACTATGCGAGCTGCTCGGCCCCTACAACGCTGCTTGCAGCTTTAATTCTTCTTCTTCTTCTTCTGCCGTTTTTTTGTCGGTCCTAATCTCTGAAACTGCTCAATGAAATTTTTTGAAACTTGGTACAATGTTTAAGGTCAATGAGAGGTAGTGCATGTTAGTCTTGAATTTTTAATTAGTCATGTGACCTGGCTACAATTTTGAAATGAAAATGTTTTTTACTGTCCATTTCCATAAAATTTGACCGATCCAAAATCTTTTCGCAAACTTTATAGGCCATACTATCTAGATGCTATATACTAAATTTCAAGTAAATTGACAGGCAGTTTTGAGAAGAAGATTTTTAAGTATTATTTTTCTGATTTTTCAATGACCTTTGACCTCCCCTGTACCTCTGCAGCTAAGCTATACCGATGGCTTATTGTGGCCTATGTGAGTGACGTGGGGGGCCGGGGGCTTGTCACTACTGAACAATGACCAACAGGGGATCAAACTGCAAATCAATGTTTTGAGGATGAACTTGACCTATGACCCTAGCATGTTTCTAAACCTCATTTATTATGCACATATCTAATTTTGGGCAAGCCAATAGAGCTGGAGGTCTGATTTTTGGTATAAAGTGATAACTATTGAAAACAATTTTTTTCACAAAATGTCACATGACCTTGATGACCTTTGACCTCAAATATACATATATGTCCATAACTCAGTAACCACAAGGACTACACCCTTCATACTTGGTATGATGGGAGACCTTATGGTACCAAAGGTCATGCCTCATTAAATATGCACATATCTAATTCTGGGCAAGCCAATAGAGTTAGAGGTCTATTTTTTGGTATATAGGGATAACTATGGGATACAATTTTTTTGACAAAATGTCATGTGACCTTGATGACCTTTGACCTCAACTATACATATATGTCCATAACTCAGTAACCACAAGGGCTACACCCTTCATACTTGGTATGATGGGAGACCTTATGGTACTATAGGTCATGCCTCATTTAATATGCACATATCTAATTCTGGGCAAGCCAATAGAGTTAGAGGTCTGATTTTTGGTATATAGGGATAACTATGGGATACAATTTTTTGACAAAATGTCACGTGACCTTGATGACCTTTGACCTCAAATATACATATATGTCCATAACTCAGTAACCATAAGGGCTACACCCTTCATACTTGGTATGATGGGAGACCTTATGGTACTATAGGTCATGCCTCATTTAATATGCACATATCTAATTCTGGGCAAGAAAATAGAGTTAGAGGTATGGTTTTTGGTATATAGGGATAACTATGGGATACAATTTTTTGACAAAATGTCACGTGACCTTGATGACCTTTGACCTCAAATATACATATATGTCCATAACGCAGTATCCACAAGGGCTACACCCTTCATACTTGGTATGATGGGAGACCTTATGGTACTATAGGTCATGCCTCATTTAATATGCACATATCTAATTTTTGGCAAGCCAATACAGCTAGAGGTCTGATTTTTTGTATATGGGAATCAGTATGGGATACAATTTTTTTGACAAAATGTCACGTGACTCCAATGACCTTTGACCTCAAATATATATATTTGTCCATAACTCTGTAATCAACAGTGCTAAACCCTTTGACCCCAAATGTACGTATGTACCTAAACGTGAGCAACAATTAGTACAGAAACCTTCATGTTTGTTATGATTGCAGATCTCAAGATGACGCCGTATGTTTCGCATCAACTATGCGAGCTGCTCGGCCCCGCAACGCTGCTTGCAGCTTTAATCTTCTTCTTCTTATTCTTCTGCCGTTTTTTGTCCGTCCTAATCTCAGAAACTGCTGAATGAATTTTTTTGAAACTTGGTACAATGTTTAAGGTCTATGAGAGGTAGTGCATGTTAGTCTTCAATATTTAATTAGTCATGTGACCTGGCTACAATTTTGAAATGAAAATGTTTTTACTGTCCCATTTCCATAAAATTGACCGATCCAAATACTTTTCGCAAACTTTATAGGCAATACTACCTAGATGCTATAAATTAAATTTCAAGGAAATTCACCAGGCAGTTTTTGAGAAGAAGATTTTTAAAGTATTATTTTTCTGATTTTTCAATGACCTTTGACTCCCCTATACCTCTGCAGCTAAGCTATACCAATGGCTTATTCTGGCCTATGTAAGAGTCCTGGGGGCGGGGGCTAGTGACTACTGAACAATGACCAACAGGGTATCAAACTGCAAATCAATGTTTTGAGGATGAACTTGACCTATGACCCTAGCATGTTTCTAAACCTCATTTATTATGCACATCTCTAATTCTGGGCAAGAAAATACAGCTGGAGGTCTGATTTTTGGTATAAAGGGATAACTATTGAAAACAATTTTTTTCACAACATGTCACATGACCTTGTGACCTTGACCTCAAATATACATATCTGTCAATAACTCAGTAACCACAAGAGCTACACCCTTCATATTTGGTATGATGGGAGACCTAATGGTACCATATGTCATGCCTCATTAAATATGCCACATATCTAATTTTGGGCAAGCCAATAGAGTTAGAGGTCTGATTTTTGGTATATAGGGATAACTATGGGATACAATTTTTTGACTAAATGTCACGTGACCTTGATGACCTTTGACCTCAAATATACATATCTGTCCATAACTCAGTAACCACAAGGGCTACACCCTTTATACTTTGTATGATTGGAGACCTTATGGTACCATATGTCATGCCTCATTAAATATGCACATATCGAATTCTTGGCAAGCCAATAGAGTTAGAGGTCTGATTTTTGGTATATAGGGATAACTATGGGATACAATTTTTTGACTAAATGTCACGTGACCTCGATGACCTTTGACCTAAAATATACATATCTGTCCATAACTCAGTAACCACAAGGGCTACACCCTTCATATTTGGTATGATTGGAGACCTTTTGGTACTATAGGTCATGCCTCATTTAATATGCACATATCTAATTCTGGGTAAGCCAATAGAGTTAGAGGTCTGGTTTTTGGTATATAGGGATAACTATGGGATACAATTTTTTTGACAAAATGTCACGTGACCTCGATGACCTTTGACCTCAAATATACATATATGTCCATAAATCAGTAACCACAAGGGCTACACCCTTCATATTTGGTATTATGGGAGACCTAATGGTACCATATGTCAAGCCTTATTAAATATGCACATATCTAATTTTGGGCAAGCCAATAAAGTTAGAGGTCTGATTTTTTGTATAAAAGGATAACTATGGGATACAATTTTTTTGACAAAATGTCACGTGACCTTGATGACCTTTGACCTAAAATATACATATCTGTCCATAACTCAGTAAACACAAGGGGTACACCCTCATATTTGGTATGAAGGAAGACCTTATGGTACCATATGTCATACCTCATTAAATATGCACATATCTAATTTTGGGCAAGCTAACAGAGCTAGAGGTCTGATATTTGGTATAAAGGGGTAACTATGCGATACAATTTTTTGACAAAATGTCACGTGACCTCGATGACCTTTGACCTCAATTATACATTAATATCGATGACCTTTGACCTAAAATATACATATCTGTCCATAACTCAGTAACCACAAGGGCTACACCCTTCATATTTGGTATGATTGGAGACCTTTTGGTACTATAGGTCATGCCTCATTTAATATGCACATATCTAATTCTGGGCAAGCCAATAGAGTTAGAGGTCTGGTTTTTGGTATATAGGGATAACTATGGGATACAATTTTTTTGACAAAATGTCACGTGACCTTGATGACCTTTGACCTCAAATATACATATATGTCCATAACTCAGTAACCACAAGGGCTACACCCTTCATATTTGGTATGATGGGAGACCTTATGGTACCCTATGTCTTGTCTCATTAAATATGCACATATCTAATTTTGGCCAAGCCAATAGAGTTAGAGGTCTGGTTTTTGGTATATAGGGATAACTATGGGATACAATTTTTTGACAAAATGTCACGTGACCTCGATGACCTTTGACCTCAAATATACATATCTGTCCATAACTCAGGAACCACAAGGGCTAGACGCTTCTTATTTGGTATAAAGGGAGACCTTATGGTGCAATATCTGGTACCTCATTAAATATGCACATATCTAATTTTTGGCAAGCCAATACAGCTAGAGGTCTGATTTTTTGTATATGGGAATCAGTATGGGATACAATTTTTTGACAAAATGTCACGTGACTCCAATGACCTTTGACCTCAAATATATATATTTGTCCATAACTCTGTAATCAACAGTGCTATACCCTTTGACCCCAAATGTACGTATGTACCTAAACGTGAGCAACAATTAGTACAGAAACCTTCATGTTTGTTATGATTGCAGATCTCAAGATGACGCCGTATGTTTCGCATCAACTATGCGAGCTGCTCGGCCCCGCCAACGCTGCTTGCAGCTTTAATCTTCTTCTTCTTATTCTTCTGCCGTTTTTTGTCCGTCCTAATCTCAGAAACTGCTGAATGAATTTTTTTGAAACTTGGTACAATGTTTAAGGTCTATGAGAGGTAGTGCATGTTAGTCTTCAATATTTAATTAGTCATGTGACCTGGCTACAATTTTGAAATGAAAATGTTTTTTACTGTCCCATTTCCATAAAATTTGACCGATCCAAATACTTTTCGCACACTTTATAGGCAATACTACCTAGATGCTATAAATTAAATTTCAAGGAAATTCACCAGGCAGTTTTTGAGAAGAAGATTTTTAAAGTATTATTTTTCTGATTTTTCAATGACCTTTGACCTCCCCTATACCTCTGCAGCTAAGCTATACCAATGGCTTATTCTGGCCTATGTAAGAGTCCTGGGGGCGGGGGCTAGTGACTACTGAACAATGACCAACAGGGTATCAAACTGCAAATCAATGTTTTGAGGATGAACTTGACCTATGACCCTAGCATGTTTCTAAACCTCATTTATTATGCACATCTCTAATTCTGGGCAAGAAAATACAGCTGGAGGTCTGATTTTTGGTATAAAGGGATAACTATTGAAAACAATTTTTTTCACAACATGTCACATGACCTTGTGACCCTTGACCTCAAATATACATATCTGTCAATAACTCAGTAACCACAAGAGCTACACCCTTCATATTTGGTATGATGGGAGACCTAATGGTACCATATGTCATGCCTCATTAAATATGCACATATCTAATTTTGGGCAAGCCAATAGAGTTAGAGGTCTGATTTTTGGTATATAGGGATAACTATGGGATACAATTTTTTTGACAAAATGTCACGTGACCTTGATGACCTTTGACCTCAAATATACATATCTGTCCATAACTCAGTAACCACAAGGGCTACACCCTTTATACTTTGTATGATTGGAGACCTTATGGTACCATATGTCATGCCTCATTAAATATGCACATATCGAATTCTTGGCAAGCCAATAGAGTTAGAGGTCTGATTTTTGGTATATAGGGATAACTATGGGATACAATTTTTTTGACTAAATGTCACGTGACCTCGATGACCTTTGACCTAAAATATACATATCTGTCCATAACTCAGTAACCACAAGGGCTACACCCTTCATATTTGGTATGATTGGAGACCTTTTGGTACTATAGGTCATGCCTCATTTAATATGCACATATCTAATTCTGGGCAAGCCAATAGAGTTAGAGGTCTGGTTTTTGGTATATAGGGATAACTATGGGATACAATTTTTTTGACAAAATGTCACGTGACCTCGATGACCTTTGACCTCAAATATACATATATGTCCATAACTCAGTAACCACAAGGGCTACACCCTTCATACTTGGTATTATGGGAGACCTAATGGTACCATATGTCAAGCCTTATTAAATATGCACATATCTAATTTTGGGCAAGCCAATAGAGTTAGAGGTCTGATTTTTTGTATAAAAGGATAACTATGGATACAATTTTTTTGACAAAATGTCACGTGACCTTGATGACCTTTGACCTAAAATATACATATCTGTCCATAACTCAGTAAACACAAGGGGTACACCCTTCATATTTGGTATGATGGAAGACCTTATGGTACCATATGTCATACCTCATTAAATATGCACATATCTAATTTTGGGCAAGCTAACAGAGCTAGAGGTCTGATATTTGGTATAAAGGGGTAACTATGCGATACAATTTTTTTGACAAAATGTCACGTGACCTCGATGACCTTTGACCTCAATTATACATTAATATCCTAAACTCAGTAACCACAAGGGCTATACCCTTCATATTTGGTATGATGGCAGACCTTTTGGTACCATATGTCATGCCTCATTAAATATGCACATATCTAATTTTGGCAAGCCAACAGAGTTAGAGGTCTGATTTCTGGTATATAGGGATAACTATGGGATACAATTTTTTGACAAAATGTCACGTGACCTCGATGACCTTTGACCTCAAATATAGATATCTGGCCATAACTCAGTAACCAACAGTGCTATACCCTTAAACTGCAAATATACATATGTACCTAAACGTAAACAACAATTAGTACAAAAACCTTAATGTTTGGTATAATTGCAGATCCCAAGGTGACGTCTTATGTTTCTCATCAACTATGCGAGCTGCTCGGCCCCTACAACGCTGCTTGCAGCTTTAATCTTCTTCTTCTTCTTCTTCTGCCGTTTTTTTGTCGGTCCTAATCTCTGAAACTGCTCAATGAAATTTTTTGAAACTTGGTACAATGCTTAAGGTCAATGAGAGGTAGTGCATGTTAGTCTTGAATTTTTAATTAGTCATGTGACCTGGCTACAATTTTGAAATGAAAATGTTTTTTACTGTCCCATTTCCATAAAATTTGACCGATCCAAAATCTTTTCGCAAACTTATAGGCCATACTATCTAGATGCTATATACTAAATTTCAAGTAAATTGACCAGGCAGTTTTTGAGAAGAAGATTTTTAAAGTATTATTTTCTGATTTTCAATGACCTTTGACCTCCCTGTACCTCTGCAGCTAAGCTATACCGATGGCTTATTGTGGCCTATGTGAGTGACGTGGGGGGCCGGGGGCTTGTCACTACTGAACAATGACCAACAGGGGATCAAACTGCAAATCAATGTTTTGAGGATGAACTTGACCTATGACCCTAGCATGTTTCTAAACCTCATTTATTATGCACATATCTAATTTTGGGCAAGCCAATAGAGCTGGAGGTCTGATTTTTGGTATAAAGTGATAACTATTGAAAACAATTTTTTTCACAAAATGTCACATGACCTTGATGACCTTTGACCTCAAATATACATATATGTCCACAACTCAGTAACCACAAGGACTACACCCTTCATACTTGGTATGATGGGAGACCTTATGGTACCAAAGGTCATGCCTCATTAAATATGCACATATCTAATTCTGGGCAAGCCAATAGAGTTAGAGGTCTATTTTTTGGTATATAGGGATAACTATGGGATACAATTTTTTGACAAAATGTCATGTGACCTTGATGACCTTGACCTCAACTATACATATATGTCCATAACTCAGTAACCACAAGGGCTACACCCTTCATACTTGGTATGATGGGAGACCTTATGGTACTATAGGTCATGCCTCATTTAATATGCACATATCTAATTCTGGGCAAGCCAATAGAGTTAGAGGTCTGATTTTTGGTATATAGGGATAACTATGGGATACAATTTTTTTGACAAAATGTCACGTGACCTTGATGACCTTTGACCTCAAATATACATATATGTCCATAACTCAGTAACCATAAGGGCTACACCCTTCATACTTGGTATGATGGGAGACCTTATGGTACTATAGGTCATGCCTCATTTAATATGCACATATCTAATTCTGGGCAAGAAAATAGAGTTAGAGGTATGGTTTTTGGTATATAGGGATAACTATGGGATACAATTTTTTTGACAAAATGTCACGTGACCTTGATGACCTTTGACCTCAAATATACATATATGTCCATAACTCAGTATCCACAAGGGCTACACCCTTCATACTTGGTATGATGGGAGACCTTATGGTACTATAGGTCATGCCTCATTTAATATGCACATATCTAATTCTGGCAAGCCATAGAGTTAGAGGTCTGGTTTTTGGTATATAGGGATAACTATGGGATACAATTTTTTTGACAAAATGTCACGTGACCTTGATGACCTTTGACCTCAAATATCAGATATGTCCACAACTCAGTAACCACAAGGGCTACACCCTTCATACTTGGTATGATGGGAGACCTTATGGTACCAAAGGTCATGCCTCATTAAATATGCACATATCTAATTCTGGGCAAGCCAATAGAGTTAGAGGTCTGATTTTTGGTATATAGGGATAACTATGGGATACAATTTTTTCACAAAATGTCACGTGACCTTGATGACCTTTGACCTCAAATATACATATCTGTCCATAACTCAGCAACCGCATGGGCTACACCTGTCATATTTGGTATGATGGGAGACCTTATGGTACCACATGTCATGCCTCATTAAATATGCACATAACTAATTTTGGGCAAGCCAATAGAGTTAGAGGTCTGATTTTTGGTATATAGGGATAACTATGGGATACAATTTTTTTGACAAAATGTCACGTGACCTCGATGACCTTTGACCTCAAATATACATATATGTCCATAACTCAGTAAACACAATGGTTACACCCTTTATATTTGGTATGATGGGAGACCTTATGGTACAGTATGTCATGCCTCATTAAATATGCACATATCTAATTTTGGGCAAACCAACAGAGATAGAGGTCTGATTTTGGTATATGGGGATAATAAAGGGACACAAATATATTGATAAAATATCATGTGAACTTGGTGACCTTTGACCTCAAATATACGCATGTACCTTAACATGAGCAACAATTAGTACAAACACCTTCATCGTTAGTATAATAGCAGATCTCAAGGTGACGCATCATGCGTCTCATCAACTATGCGAGCTGCTCGGCCCCGCCAACGCTGCTTGCAGCTTTAATTAGGGGCCCAAGCCTTGCGGCTTGGGCCCCTATTGGTTTTACTGGAGTTCAATATTCTTCTTCTTCTTCTTCCGCTTCTTCTTCTTCCTCTTCTTCCGCCGCTTTTTTGCCCCTCTTGATCTCAGGAACCGCTTAACGTTAAGTTCTCAAACTTACAGGGCTAATAGGTACTAATGGGTACTAGTGCATGTTATCCTTAAAATTGTGATTGATCACGTGACCTGGCGGCCATATTGGATTTTCCAAAAACCTAAAAATGCCTTTTTCTGCTGACCTAGGGGTCTAGTCAGTTTGAAATTTTTTACATAGCAAACATGACCTAAGGTCTTAAAAATTGGCGAATAAAATCGCGTGCGGTCACGTGACCTTGGCCGCCATATTGGATTTTAAGAAAATCGTGATTTAATCTTTAAAAATCTTCTTCTCGAGAACCAACACACCGATTCAACTGAAAATTTACATGTGACATCTTAAGTGTGATCTCTTTCAAGTTTGCGAAAGGCGTTTTGATCGGTCACGTGGTTTGGCCGCCATATTGGATTTTGCGAAAATCGTGATTTAATCTTTAAAAATCTTCTTCTCCAGAACCAACACACCGATTCCACTGAAATTAGACATGTAACATCTTAAGTGTGATCTCTTTCAAGTTTGCAAAGGGCGTTTTGATCGGTCACGTGGTCTGGCCGCCATATTGGATTTTTGCGAAAATCGTGATTTAATCTTTAAAAATCTTCTTCTCCAGAACCAACACACCTACTCGACTGAAATTTTACATGTTACATCTTAAGTGTGATCTCTTTCAAGTTTGCGAAAGGCGTTTTGATCGGTCACGTGGTTTGGCCGCCATATTGGATTTTGCGAAAATCGTGATTTAATCTTTAAAAATCTTCTTCTCCAGAACCAATGCACCGATTGGACTGAAATTTGACAAGTAACATCTTAAGTGTGATCTCTTTCAAGTTTGCGAAAGGCATTTGATCGGTCACGTGATTTGGCCGCCATATTGGATTTTCGAAAAATACCAATTTACTCTTTAAAAAGCTTCTTCTTGAGAAGTAAAACACCAGTTCAGTTGAAATGTTACTCAGGTCATCCTTAGGCTTATGTCTTTCAAGTTTATAAAAGACATTTGGATCGGTCACATGATTAACCGCTTGGGCCCCGCCAACGCTGCTTGCAGCTTTAATTCTTCTTCTTCTTCTTCTGCCGTTTTTTTGTCGGTCCTAATCTCAGAAACTGCTCAATGAATTTTTTTGAAACTTGGTACAATGTTTAAGGTCAATGAGAGGTAGTGCATGTTAGTCATGAATTTTTAATTAGTCATGTGACCTGGCTACAATTTTGAAATGAAAATGTTTTTTACTGTCCCATTTCCATAAAATTTGACCGATCCAAAATCTTTTCGCAAACTTTATAGACAATAATACCTAGATGCTATATATTAAATTTCAAGGAAATTGACAGGCAGTTTTGAGAAGAAGATTTTTAAAGTATTATTTTTCTGATTTTTCAATGACCCTTGACCTCCCCTATACCTCTGCAGCTAAGCTATACAAATGGCTTATTCTGGCCTATGTAAGAGTCCTGGGGGGCGGGGGCTAGTGACTACTGAACAATGACCAACAGGAGATCAAACTGCAAATCAATATTTTGAGGATGAACTTGACCTATGACCCTAGCATGTTTCTATACCTCATTGATTATGCACATATCTAATTCCAGCCTTCAAACAGGAGCTAGAGTTCTAATTTTTGGTACACACGGACATGTATCAGTGTTAAGGTTTTTTAACAAAATGTCACATGACCAGCACTTCCTATACCTCATTGATTATGCACATATCTAATTCTGGGCAAGCCAATAGAGCTGGAGGTCTGATTTTTGGTATATAGTGATAACCATTGAAAACATTTTTTTTCACAAAATGTCACATGACCTTGATGACCCTTGACCTCAAATACACATATATGTCCATAACTCAGTAACCACAAGGGCAACACCCTTCATATTTGGTATGATGGGAGACCTTATGGTACAATAGGTCATGCCTCATTAAATTTTTTGACATTTTGGGGATGCCCCTTGACCTTTGACTTGGCATCATTTAGCACATTATTAAACATGCACGTATGCAATTCTGGAGTACCAGATACAGCAAGAGGTCTGATTTTTGCTATAAGGAGGCAAACAAAGTTTTTGAGGTCAAAGGTCATCCTGGTCACGTGACATTTTGTCAACACACTTTGGTCCTTTACTTCTCCCTGTGTACCAAAAATCAGATCCCTAGCTCTATTGGCTAGCCCGGAATTAGATATGCGCATAATTAATGAGCTACATGATGTGGTACCATATTGTCTTCCATCCTACCAAATATCAAGGCAGTAGCACTTGTGGTTACTGATTTACAAGCCTATTCGTGAAATCGAGGTCAAAGGTCATCCTGGTCACGTGACATTTTGTCAACACACTTTGCTCCTTTACTTCTCCCTGTGTACCAAAAATCAGATCCCTAGCTCTATTGGCTAGCCCGGAATTAGATATGCGCATAATTAATGAGCTACATGATGTGGTACCATATTGTCTTCCATCCTACCAAATATCAAGGCAGTAGCACTTGTGGTTACTGATTTACAAGCCTATTCGTGAAATCGAGGTCAAAGGTCATCCTGGTCACGTGACGTTTTGCCCAAAATCTTTGCTTCCACACGTCTCCCCATGTACCAAAAATCAGACCCCTAGCTCTATTGGCTTGCCCAGCATTGGCATTAGCAGCCCCTGTGCAGTAATGCTGGCTGAGCATATTCCCTATTCATAAGCTGTAGGCTGGCCTCGTACGTAACTCAATCAGATGAAAGCTCGCTTGCTTCACATTCTGAAACACTGATCTGATTTTGCAATGAATCTCATGTTGGCTCTAAAATCAGCTTACAACCCATGCTGTATCCTTGTAAGCCACTAGCTGAGTGCTGATCAGCTCCTATTCAAACATAGAGACACGCACTATTTTTTGAACCGTACTATCTTCGTGACCTTTGACCTAGTAGCTCTACCTTTGACCTAAGCATCTCAACAGCATAACCCTGTGTGTGTACCATGGCCATATGCCTACAGCTTTCCCCTATTGCTTTCATTGGCTTTTTAGGGGCCGAGCGCCCTCATGGGCGATGGCCCATATGGTATTGCTAAAGTTCTACTTCCTTCTTTAGGGCCGAGCGCCCTCATGGGCGAGGTCCCTATTGGTATTGCTCAAGTTCTAATTCCTTCTTCTTCTTAGGGGCCGATCGAGCGCCCTCATGGGCGATGGCCCCTATTGGTATTGCTCAAATTCTACTTTTTTCTTCTTTTAGGGCCGAGCGCCCTCATGGGCGAGGCCCCTATTGGTATTGCTCAAGTTCTACTTTTTTCTTTTTAGGGCCGAGCGCCCTCATGGCGAGGCCCCTATTGTTATTGCTCGAGTTCTACTATTTAGGGGCCCAAGCCGACCGGCTGGGCCCCTATTGGTTTTATAGGAGTTCAACTTTCTTTAGGGGCCCAAGCCTACCGGCTGGGCCCCTATTGGTTTTATAGGAATTCAACTTTCTTCTACTTCTTCTTCTTCTTCCGCTCTTTTTTTGTCGACCTAGAACTCAAACACCGCTTACCGCAAACTTCTGAAACTTGCAGGGCTAATAGGTACCTATGAGATCTCGTGCACCTGGGTATACAAATTTTGATTGGTCACGTGACCTGGCGGCCATATTGGATTTTCCAAAAACCTAAAAATGGCTTTTCCAGAATACCCAGGGGTCTAGTCGATTTGAAATTTTTTGTATAGCAAGCATGGCCTAAGGTCTTAAGAATTTGCCGATAAAATCGCATGCGGTCACGTGACCTTGGCCGCCATATTGGATTTTCGAAAATATCAATTTAATCTTTAAAAATCTTCTTCTCCAGAACCAATACACTGATTCGACTGAAATTTCACATGTAACATCTTAAGTGTGATCTCTTCAAAGTTTGCGAAAGGCGTTTGGATCGGTCACCTGGTTTGGCCGCCATATTGGATTTTGAGAAAATCGTGTTTAATCTTCAAAAATCTTCTTCTCCAGAACCAATACACCGATTTGACTGAAATTTGACATGTAACATCTTAAGTGTGATCTCTTTCAAGTTTGCGAAAGGCGTTTTGATCGGTCACGTGGTCTGGCCGCCATATTGGATTTTTGCGAAAATCATGATTTAATCTTTAAAAATCTTCTTCTCCAGAACCAACACACCGATTGCACTCAAATTTCACATGTTACATCTTAAGTGTGATATCTTTCAAGTTTGCGAAAGGCGTTTTAATCGGTCACGTGACCTGGCGGCCATATTGGATTTTGCTAAAATCATGATTTAATCTTTAAAAATCTTCTTCTCCAGAACCAATACGCCACTTCGACTGAAATTTGACATGTAACATCTTAAGTGTGATCTCTTTCAAGTTTGCGAAAGGCGTTTTTGATCGGTCATGTGGTTTGGCCACCATATTGGATTTTAGGAAAATCATGATTTAATCTTTAAAAATTTTCTTCTCCCTAACCAACGCACCGATTGAGCTGAAATTTTATGTGTAACATCTTAAGTGTGATCTCTTTCAAGTTTGCGAAAGGTGTTTGGATCGGTCACGTAGTTTGGCCGCCATATTGGATTTTGCGAAAATCGTGATTTAATCTTTAAAAATCTTCTTCTCCAGAATCAACATACCGATTCGACTGAAATTTGACATCTAACATCTTAAGTGTGATCTCTTTCAAGTTTGCGAAAGGCATCTTGATCGGTCACGTGGTTTGGCCGCCATATTGGATTTTAGGAAAATCATGATTTACTCTTTAAAAATTTCCTTCTCCACAACCAACCCACCGATTGAGCTGAAATTTTATGTATAACATCTTAAGTGTGATCTCTTTCAAGTTTGCGAAAGGCATCTTGATCGGTCACGTGGAATGGCCGCCATATCGGATTTTGCGAAAATCGTGATTTAATCTTTAAAAATCTTCTTCTCCAGAACCAACACACCGATTCAACTGAAATTTCACATGTAACATCTTATGTGTGATCTCTTTCAGTTTGCGAAAGGCATCTTGATCGGTCACGTGGTTTGGCCGCCATATTGGATTTTAGGAAAATCATGATTTAATCTATAAAAATTTTCTTCTCCACAACAAACACACTGATTGAGCTGAAATTTTATGTGTAACATCTTAAGTGTGATCTCTTTCAAGTTTGCAAAAGTGAAAGGCGTTTGGATCGGTCACGTGTTTGGCTGCCATATTGGATTTTCCGTAAAATATTAAATTCCAAGTGAAACGTACAGTAACTATTAGATGATGTTCAAAATCCTACTTTTTAAAGCTCGAATTTTGCACATAATATCATTAGTGCAAGATTTTTCAACCATGTTAACCGCTTGGGCCCCGCCAACGCTGCTTGCAGCTTTAATTAGGGGCCCAAGCCTACCGGCTGGGCCCCTATTGGTTTTATAGGAATTCAACTTTCTTCTTCTTCTTCTACTTCTTCTTCTTCTTCCGCTCTTTTTTTGTCGACCTAGAACTCAAACACCACTTACCGCAAACTTCTAAAACTTGCAGGGCTAATAGGTACCTATGAGATCTCGTGCACCTGGGTATACAAATTTCGATTGGTCACGTGACCTGGCGGCCATATTGGATTTTCCAAAAACCTAAAAATGGCTTCTCCAAAAGACCCAGGGGTCTAGTCGATTTGAAATTTTTGTATAGCAAGCATGGCCTAAGGTCTTCAGAATTTGCCAATAAAATCGCATGCGGTCACGTGACCTTGGCCGCCATATTGGATTTTTGAAAAATACCCATTTAATCTTTAAAAATCTTCTTCTCCAGAACCAAAACACCGATTCGACTGAAATTCGACATGTAACATCTTAAGTGTGATCTCTTTCAAGTTTGCGAAAGGCGTTTGGATCGGTCACGTGGTTTGGCCGCCATATTGGATTTTGAGAAAATCGTGATTTAATCTTCAAAAATCTTCCCCTCCAGAACCAACACCCCGATTAAACTGAATTTTGACATGTAACATCTTAAGTGTGATCTCTTTTAAGTTTGCGAAAGGCGTTTTGATCGGTCACGTGGTCTGGCCGCCATATTGGATTATTGCGAAAATCGTTATTTAATCTTTAAAAATCTTCTTGTCCAGAACTAACACACCGATTGAGCTGAAATTTTACTCATGTCATCCTTAGAGTGATCCCTTTGAAGTTTGCAAAACACATTTGGATCGGTCACGTGATCTGGCCGCCATATTGGGTTTTTGAAAAAATACCAATTTAATCTTCAAAAATCCTCTTCTGCAGAACTAAAACACCGATTGAGCTGAAATTTTACTCATGTCATCCTTAGAGTGATCTCTTTCAAGTTTGCAAAAGACATTTGGATTGGTCACATTGTTTGGCCGCCATCTTGCATTTTGAGAAAATCACATTTAATCTATAAAAATCTTCTTCTCTAGAACCGACACACCGATTGAACTGAAATTTTACTCGTACATTTTTAAGTATGATCTCTTTCAAGTTTGGGAAAGACATTTCGATCGGTCACATGGTTTGGCCACCATATTGGATTTTACGTAAAAACATGCAATTCCCACTGACACATACAGTAACTATGAGATGATGTTCAAAATCATACTTTTGCAAGATCGAATTTTGCACATAATATCATTAGTGCAAGATCTTTCAACCATGTTATCCGCTTGGGCCCCGCCAACGCTGCTTGCAGCTTTAATTAGGGGCCCAAGCCTACGGCTGGGCCCCTATTGTTTTCGTAGGAATTCAACTTTCTTCTTCTTCTTTTTCTTCCGCTCTTTTTTGTCGACCTAGAACTCAAACACCGCTTACCGCAAACTTCTGAAACTTGCAGGGCTAATAGGTACCTATGAGATCTCGTGCACCTGGGTATACAAATTTTGATTGGTCACGTGACCTGGCGGCCATATTGGATTTTCCAAAAATCTAAAAATGGCTTCTCCAGAATACCTAGGGGTCTAGTCGATTTGAAATTTTTTGTATAGCAAGCATGGCCTAAGGTCTTTTAAATTTGCCAATAAAATCGCATGCGGTCACGTGACCTTGGCCGCCATATTGGATTTTTGAAAAATACCAATTTAATCTTTAAAAATCTTCTTCTCCAGAACCAAAACACCGATTCGACTGAAATTTCACATGTAACATCTTAAGTGTGATCTCTTTCAAGTTTGCGAAAGGGGTTTTGATCGGTCACGTGGTTTGGCCGCCATATTTGATTTTGAGAAAATCGTGATTTAATCTTCAAAAATCTTCTTCTCCAGAACCAACACACTGATTCGACTGAAATTTGACATGTAACATCTTAAGTGTGATCTCTTCAAGTTTGCGAAAGGCGTTTGATCGGTCACGTGGTTTGGCCGCCATATTGGATTTGAGAAAATCGTGATTTAATCTTCAAAAATCTTCTTCTGCAGAACCAACACACTGATTCGACTGAAATTTGACATGTAACATCTTAAGTGTGATCTCTTTCAAGTTTGCGAAAGGCGTTTTGATCGGTCACGTGGTTTGGCCGCCATATTGCATTTTGCAAAAATCGTGATTAAATCTTTAAAAATATTCTTCTCCAGAACCAACACACCAATTCGACTGAAATTTGACATGTAACATAAAAAGTGTGATCTCTATCAAGTTTGCGAAAGGCGTTATGATCGGTCGCGTGGTTTGGCCGCCATATTGGATTTTAGGAAAATCATGATCTAATCTTTAAAAATTTCCTCTCCACAACCAACACATCGATTGAGCTGAAATTTTATGTGTAACATCTTAAGTGTGATCTCTTTCAAGTTTGCGAAAAGCATTTTGATCGGTCACGTGGTTTGGCCGCCATATTTGATTTTCCGTAAAAATGTTAAATCCCAAGTGAAACGTACAGTAACTATTAGATGATGTTCAAAATCCTACTTTTTCAAGCTCGAATTTTGCACATAATATCATTAGTGCAAGATTTTTCAACCATGTTAACCGCTTGGGCCCCGCCAACGCTGCTTGCAGCTTTAATTAGGGGCCCAAGCCAACCGGCTGGGCCCCTATTGGTTTTATAGGAGTTCAACTTTCTTCTTCTTCTTCTTCTTCTACTTCTTCTTCTTCTTCCGCTCTTTTTTTGTCGACCTAGAACTCAAACACCGCTTACCGCAAACTTCTGAAACTTGCAGGGCTAATAGGTACCTATGAGATCTCGTGCACCTGGGTATACAAATTTCGATTGGTCACATGACCTGGCGGCCATATTGGATTTTCCAAAAACCTAAAAATGGCTTCTCCAGAAGACCCAGGGGTCTAGTAGATTTGAAATTTTTTGTATAGCAAGCATGGCCTAAGGTCTTCAGAATTTGACAATAAAATCGCATGCGGTCACGTGACCTTGGCCGCCATATTGGATTTTTGAAAAATACCCATTTAATCTTTAAAAATCTTCTTCTCCAGAACCAAACACCGATTGGACTGAAATTTCACATGTAACATCTTAAGTGTGATCTCTTTCAAGTTTGCGAAAGGCGTTTTGATCGGTCACGTGGTTTGGCCGCCATATTGGATTTTGAGAAAAATCGTGATTTAATCTTCAAAAATCTTCTTCTCCAGAACCAACACCCTGATTCAACTGAAATTTGACATGTAACATCTTTAGTGTGATCTCTTTCAAGTTTGCGAAAGGCGTTTTGATCAGTCACGTGGTTTGGCCGCCATATTGGATTTTTAGAAAATCGTGATTTAATCTTTAAAAATCTTCTTCTCCAGAACCAAAACACTGATTCGACTGAAATTTTACATGTAACATCTTAAGTGTGATCTCTTTCAAGTTTGCGAAAGGCGTTTTGATCGGTCACTTGGTTTGGCCGCCATATTGGATTTTGAGAAAATCGTGATTTAATCTTCAAAAATCTTCTTCTCCAGAACCAACACCCCGATTCGACTGAAATTTGACATGTAACATCTTAAGTATGATCTCTTTCAAGTTTGCGAAAATCGTTTTGATCGGTCACGTGGTCTGGCCGCCATATTCGATTTTTGCGAAAATCATTATTTAATCTTTAAAAATCTTCTTCTGCAGAACCAACACACTGATTCAACTGAATTTGACATGTAACATCTTAAGTGTGATCTCTTACAAGTTTGTGAAAGGCATTTTGATTGGTCACGTGGTTTGGCCGCCATATTGGATTTTACGTAAAACATGCATTTCCCACTGACACATACAGTAACTATGAGATGATGTTCAAAATCATACTTTTGCAAGATCGAATTTTGCACATAATATCATTAGTGCAAGATCTTTCAACCATGTTATCCGCTTGGGCCCGCCAACGCTGCTTGCAGCTTTAATTAGGGGCCAAGCCGACCGGCTGGGCCCCTATTGGTTTTATAGGAGTTCAACTTTCTTCTTCTACTTCTTCTTCTTCTTCTTCTCCTTCCGCTCTTTTTTTGTCGACCTAGAACTCAAACACCGCTTACCGCAAACTTCTGAAACTTGCAGGGCTAATAGGTACCTATGAGATCTCGTGCACCTGGGTATACAAATTTTGATTGGTCACGTGACCTGGCGGCCATATTGGATTTTCCAAAAATCTAAAAATGGCTTCTCCAGATAACCTAGGGGTCTAGTCGATTTGAAATTTATTGTATAGCAAGCATGCCTAAGGTCTTAAGAATTTGCCAATAAAATCGCATGCGGTCACGTGACCTTGGCCGCCATATTGGATTTTTGAAAAATACCAATTTAATCTTTAAAAATCTTCTTCTCCAGAACCAAAACACCGATTCGACTAAAATTTCACATGTAACATCTTAAGTGTGATCTCTTTCAAGTTTGCGAAAGGCGTTTTGATCGGTCACGTGGTTGGCCGCCATATCGGATTTTGCGAAAATCGTGATTTAATCTTTAAAAATCATCTTCTCCAGAACCAACACACTGATTCTACTGAAATTTGATAAATAGCATCTTAAGTGTGATCTCTTTCAAGTTTGCGGAAGGCGTTTTGATCAGTCACGTGGTCTGGCCGCCATATTGGATTTTGCGAAAATCGTGATTTAATGTTCAAAAATCTTCTTCTCCAGAACCAACACACCGATTCGACTAAAATTTCACATGTAACATCTTAAGTGTGATCTCTTTCAAGTTTGCGAAAGGCGTTTTGATCGGTCACGTGGTTTGGCCGCCATATTGGATTTTGCGAAAATCGTGATTTAATCTTTAAAAATCTTCTTCTCCAGAACCAACACACCGATTCTACTGAAATTTGATATGTAACATCTTAAGTGTGATCTCTTTCCAGTTTGCAAAGGCGTTTTGATCGGTCACGTGGTCTGGCCGCCATATTGGATTTTGCGAAAATCGTGATTTAATCTTCAAAAATCTTCTTCTCGAGAACCAACACACCGATTCTACTGAAATTTGATATGTGACATCTTAAGTGTGATTTCTTTCCAGTTGCGAAAGGCTTTTTGATCGGTCATGTGGTTTGGCCACCATATTGGATTTTTGCGAAAATCATGATTTAATCTTTAAAAATCTTCTTCTCCAGAACCAACTTCACCGATTTGACTTAAATTTGACATGTAACATCTTAAGTGTTGTCTCTTTCAAGTTTGCGAAAGGCGTTTTGATCGGTCACGTGGTTTGGCCGCCATATTGGATTTTGTGAAAATCGTGATTAAATCCTTAAAAATCTTCTTCTCCAGAATCAACAAACCGATTCGACTGAAATTTGACATGTAACATAAAAAGTGTGATCTCTTTCAAGTTTGTGAAAGGCGTTTTGATCGGTCACGTGGTTTGGCCGCCATATTGGATTTTCCGTAATATATTAAATTCCAAGTGAAACGTACAGTAACTATTAGATGATGTTCAAAATCCTACTTTTGCAAGCTCGAATTTTGCACATAATATCATTAGTGCAAGATTTTTCAACCATGTTCACCGCTTGGGCCCCGCCAACGCTGCTTGCAGCTTTAATTAGGGGCCCAAGCCGACCGGCTGGGCCCCTATTGGTTTTATAGGAGTTCAACTTTCTTCTTCTACTTCTTCTTCTTCTTCTTCTCCTTCCGCTCTTTTTTTGTCGACCTAGAACTCAACCACCGCTTACCGCAAACTTCTGAAACTTGCAGGGCTAATAGGTACCTATGAGATCTCGTGCACCTGGGTATACAAATTTCGATTGGTCACGTGACCTGGCGGCCATATTGGATTTTCCAAAAACCTAAAAATGGCTTCTCCAGAAGACCCAGGGGTCTAGTCGATTTGAAATTTTTTGTATAGCAAGCATGGCCTAAGGTCTTTAGAATTTGTCAATAAAATCGCATGCGGTCACGTGACCTTGGCCGCCATATTGGATTTTGCAAAAATCATGATTTAATCTTTAAAAATCTTCTTCTCCAGAACCAAAACACCGATTTGACTGAAATTTCACATGTAACATCTTAAGTGTGATCTCTTTCAAGTTTGCGAAAGGCGTTTTGATCGGTCACGTGGTTTGGCCGCCATATTGGATTTTGCAAAAATCGTGATTTAATCTTCAAAAATCTTCTTCTCCAGAACGAACACACCGATTCAACTGAAATTTGACATGTAGCATCTTAAGTGTGATCTCTTTCAAGTTTGCGAAAGGCGTTTTAATCGGTCACGTTGTCTGGCCGCCATATTGGATTTTTGCGAAAATCCTCATTTAATCTTTAAAAATCTTCTTCTCCTGAACCAACACACCGATTCGACTGAAATTTGACATATAACATCTTAAGTGTGATCTCTTTCAAGTTTGCGAAAGGCGTTTTGATCGGTCACATGGTTTGGCCGCCATATTGGATTTTGCGAAAATCGTGATTTAATCTTTAAAAATCTTCTACTCCAGAACCAATACACAGATTCGATTGAAATTTGACATGTAACATCTTTAGTGTGATCTCTTTCAAGTTTGCGAAAGGCCTTTTGATCGGTCACGTGGTTTGGCCGCCATATTGGATTTTCCGTAAAATATTAAATTCCAAGTGAAACGTACAGTAACTATTAGATGATGTTCAAAATCCTACTTTTTGAAGCTCGAATTTTGCACATAATATCATTATTGCAAGATTTTTCAACCATGTTCACCGCTTGGGCCCCGCCAACGCTGCTTGCAGCTTTAATTAGGGGCCCAAGCCTACCGGCTGGGCCCCTATTGGTTTTATAGGAGTTCAATATTCTTCTTCTTCTTCTTCTTCTTCTTCTTCTTCCGCTCTTTTTTTGTCGACCTAGAACTCAATCACCGCTTACCGCAAACTTTTGAAACTTGCAGGGCTAATAGGTACCTATGAGATCTCGTGCACCTGGGTATAGAAATTTCGAATAGTCGCGCGACCTGGCGGCCATATTGGATTTGTGATAAATACCGACTTAATTTTAAAAATCTTCTTCTCCAGAACCAACATACAGATTTAGCTGAAATTTTACTCATGTCATCCTTAGAGTGATCTCTTTCACGTTTGCGAAAGATGTTTGGATCGGTCACGTGATTTGGCCGCCATCTTGGATTTTACGAAAATCGCAATTTAATCATTAAAAATCTTCTTCTCCAGAACAAACACACCGATTTAACTGAAATCTTACTCATGTCATCCTTAGAGTGATCTCTTTTAAGTTTGCGAAAGACATTTGGATTGGTCACATGATTTGGCCGCCATCTTGGATTTTATGCGCATATCTAATTCTGAGCCAGCCAATAGAGCTAAAGGTCTGATTTTTTGTATATAGGGATAACTTAGCAATACAATTTTTTTGACAAAATGTCACGTGACCTCGATGACCTTTGACCTTGAAAATACGTATATGTCCATAACTCAGTAACCACAAGTGCTACAGCCTTCATATTTGGTATGATGGGAGACCTTATGACACCACATCCTGTACCTAATTAATTATGCGCATATCTAATTCTGAGCCAGCCAATAGAGCTAGAGGTCTGATTTTTGGTATATAGGCATAACTTAGCAATACAATTTTTTTGACAAAATGTCACGTGACCTCGATGACCTTTGACCTTGAAAATACGTATATGTCCATAACTCAGTAACCACAACTGCTAGACCCTTCATGTTTGGTATGATGGGAGACCTTATGACACCACATCCTGTACCTCATTAATTATGCGCATATGTAATTCTGAGCCAGCCAATAGAGCTGAAGGTCTGATTTTTGGTATATAGGGATAACTTAGCAATACAATTTTTTTGACAAAATGTCACGTGACCTCGATGACCTTTGACCTTGAAAATACGTATATGTCCATAACTCAGTAACCACAAGTGCTACACCCTTCATATTTGGTATGATGGGAGACCTTATGACACCACATCCTGTACCTCATTAATTATGCGCATATGTAATTTTGAGCCAGCCAATAGAGCTGAAGGTCTGATTTTTGGTATATAGGGATAACTTAGCAATACAATTTTTTTGACAAAATGTCACGTGACCTCGATGACCTTTGACCTTGAAAATACGTATATGTCCATAACTCAGTAACCACAAGTGCTACACCCTTCATATTTGGTATGATGGGAGACCTTATGACACCACATCCTGTACCTCATTAACTATGCGCATATCTAATTCTGAGCCAGCCAATAGAGCTAGAGGTCTGATTTTTGGTATATAGGCATAACTTAGCAATACAATTTTTTTGACAAAATGTCACGTGACCTCGATAACCTTTGACCTTGAAAATACGTATATGTCCATAACTCAGTAACCACAAGTGCTACACCCTTCATATTTGGTATGATGGGAGACCTTATGACACCACATCCTGTACCTCATTAATTATGCGCATATCTAATTCTGAGCCAGCCAATAGAGCTAAAGGTCTGATTTTTGGTATATAGGGATAACTTAGCAATACAATTTTTTTGACAAAATGTCACATGACCTTCATGACCTTTGACCTTGAAAGTACGTATATGTCCATAACTCAGTAACCACAAGTGCTACATGCTTCATATTTGGTATGATGGGAGACCTAATGACACCACATCCTCTACCTCATTAAATATGCACATATCTAATTCTGGGCAAGCCAATAGAGCTAGAGTTCTGATTTTTGGTATATAGGGATAACTTAGCAATACAATTTCTAGGACAAAATGTCATGTGACTTCGATGACCTTTAACCTTAAATATAGAATATGTTCATAACTAACTAACCACAAGTGCTACACCCTTCATATTTGGTAGGATCTTATCATCTTAAGTTTAATCTCTTTCAAGTTTGCAAACTGCATTTCGATCAGTCACATGGTTTGGCCGCCATCTTGGATTTTGCGTACAACATGCAATAGCTAGTGAAACACACAGTAAATATGAGATGATGTTTAAAATCCTTCTTTTCCAAGCTTCAATTTTGCACATAATATCATCACTGCAAAAAGTTTAAACCATGTTATCCGCTTGGGCCCCGCCAATGCTGCTTGCAGCTTTAATTCTTCTTCTTCTTCTTCTTCTTCTTCTTCCGCTCTTTTTTTGTCGACCTAGAACTCAAACACCGCTTACCGCAAACTTCTAAAACTTGCAGGGCTAATAGGTACCTATGAGATCTCGTGCACCTGGGTATAGAAATTTTGAATAGTCGCGCGACCTGGCGGCCATCTTGAATTTTCGAAAAATACCGATTTAATTTTAAAAATCTTCTTCTCAAGAACCAACTTACAGATTTAGCTGAAATTTTACTCATGTCATCCTTAGAGTGATCTCTTTCAAGTTTGCGAAAGACGTTTGGATCGGTCACGAGATTTGGCCGCCATCTTGGATTTTACGAAAATCGCAATTTAATCATTAAAAATCTTCTTCTCCAGAACCAACACACCGATTTAAATGAAATTTTACTCATGTCATCCTTAGAGTGATCTCTTTCAAGTTTGCGAAAGACGTTTGGATCGGTCACGTGATTTGGCCGCCATCTTGGATTTTACGAAAATCGCAATTTAATCATTAAAAATCTTCTCCTCCAGAACCAAAACACCGATTTAACTGAAATTTTGCTCATGTCGTCCTTAGAGTGATCTCTTTCAAGTTTGCGAACGACGTTTGGATTAATCACATGATTTGGCCGCCATCTTGGATTTTACGAAAATTGCAATTTAATCATTAAAAATCTTCTTCTCCAGAACAAACACACCGATTTAACTGAAATTTTACTCAGGTCATCCTTAGAGTGATCTCTTTTAAGTTTGCGAAAGACATTTGGATTGGTCACATGATTTGGCCGCCACATTGGATTTTCTAAAAATCGCAATTTAATCATTCAAAAACTTCTTCTCCAGAACTAACACCAAAATCTTTTCGCAAACTTTATAGGCCATACTACTAGATGCTATATAATAAATTTCAAGGAAATTAACCAGGCAGTTTTTGAGAAGAAAATTTTTAAAGTATTATTTTTCTGATTTTTCAATGACCTTTGACCTCCCCTATACCTCTGCAGCTAAGCTATACAAATGGCTTATTCTGGCCTATGTAAGAGTCATATCTAATTCTGGGCAATCTAATAGAGCAAGAGGTCAGATTTTTGGTATAAAGGGATAACTACGAAAAACAATTTTTTAACAAAATGTCACATGACTTCGATGACCTTTGACCTCAAATATACATATACGTCTAAACTTAGGAACCACAAGTGCTACATCCTTCATATTTGGTAGGATGGGAGACCTTATGGTGACATATCCGATACCTCATTAAATATGCACATATCTAATTCTGGGCAAGCCAATAGAGCTAGAGGTCTGATTTTTGGTATATAGGCATAACTTAGCAATACAATTTTTTTGACAAATTGTCATGTGACCTCAATGACCTTTGACCTTGAATATACGTATATGTTCATAACTAAGTAACCACAAGTGCTACACCCTTCATATTTGGTATGATGGGAGACCTTATGACACCACATCCTGTACCTCATTAATTATGCGCATATCTAATTCTGAGCCAGCCAATAGAGCTAGAGGTCTGATTTTTGGTATATATGGATAACTTAGCAATACAATTTTTTGACATAATGTCACGTGACCTCGATGACCTTTGACCTTCAATATACGTATATGTCCATAACTCAGTAACCACAAGTGCTACACCCTTCATATTTGGTATGATGGGAGACCTTATGACACCACATCCTGTACCTCATTAATTATGTGCATATCTAATTCTGAGCCAGCCAATAGAGCTAGAGGTCTGATTTTTGGTATATAGGGATAACTCAGCATTACAATTTTTTGACAAAATGTTACGTGACCTCGATGACCTTTGCCCTTAAATATGAGTATATGTCCATAACTCAGTAACCACAAGTGCTACATCCTTCATATTTGGCTGCCATATTGGATTTTACATAAAACATGCAATTCCCACTGACACGTACAGTAACTATGAGATGATGTTCAAAATCATACTTTTCCAAGATCGAATTTTGCACATAATATCATTAGTGCAAGATCTTTCAACCATGTTATCCGCTTGGGCCCCGCCAACGCTGCTTGCAGCTTTAATTTCTTCTTTTTCTTCCTTTTCTTATTCTTCTGCCGTTTTTTTGTCCGTCCTAATCTCAGAAACTGCTCAATGAAATTTTTTGAAACTTGGTACAATGTTTAAGGTCAATGAGAGGTAGTGCATGTTAGTCTTGAATATTTAATTAGTCATGTGACCTGGCTACAATTTTGAAATGAAAATGTTTTTTACTGTCCCATTTCCATAAAATTTGACCGATCCAAATACTTTTCGCAAACTTTATAGGCAATACTACCTAGATGCTATAAATTAAATTTCAAGGAAATTCACCAGGCAGTTTTTGAGAAGAAGATTTTTAAAGTATTATTTTTCTGATTTTCAATGACCTTTGACCTCCCCTATACCTCTGCAGCTAAGCTATACCAATGGCTTATTCTGGCCTATGTAAGAGTCCTGGGGGGCGGGGGCTTGTGACTACTGAACAATGACCAACAGGGTATCAAACTGCAAATCAATGTTTTGAGGATGAACTTGACCTATGACCCTAGCATGTTTCTAAACCTCATTTATTATGCACATATCTAATTCTGGGCAAGCCAATAGAGCTGGAGGTCTGATTTTTGGTATAAAGGGATAACTATTGAAAACAATTTTTTTCACAAAATGTCACATGACCTTGTGACCCTTGACCTCAAATATACATATCTGTCAATAACTCAGTAACCACAAGAGCTACACCCTTCATATTTGGTATGATGGGAGACCTTATGGTACCATATGTCATGCATCATTAAATATGCACATATCTAATTTTGGGCAAGCCAATAGAGTTAGAGGTCTGATTTTTGGTATATAGGGATAACTATGGGATACAATTTTTTTGACAAAATGTCACGTGACCTTGATGACCTTTGACCTCAAATATACATATCTGTCCATAACTCAGTAACCACAAGGGCTACACCCTTTATACTTTGTATGATTGGAGACCTTATGGTACCATATGTCATGCCTCATTAAATATGCACATATCGAATTCTTGGCAAGCCAATAGAGTTAGAGGTCTGATTTTTGGTATATAGGGATAACTATGGGATACAATTTTTTGACTAAATGTCACGTGACCTCGATGACCTTTGACCTAAAATATACATATCTGTCCATAACTCAGTAACCACAAGTGCTACACCCTTCATATTTGGTATGATTGGAGACTTTTGGTACTATAGGTCATGCCTCATTTAATATGCACATATCTAATTCTGGCAAGCCAATAGAGTTAGAGGTCTGGTTTTTGGTATATAGTGATAACTATGGGATACAATTTTTTTGACAAAATGTCACGTGACCTCGATGACCTTTGACCTCAATATACATATATGTCCATAACTCAGTAACCACAAGGGCTACACCCTTCATATTTGGTATTATGGGAGACCTAATGGTACCATATGTCAAGCCTTATTAAATATGCACATATCTAATTTTGGGCAAGCCAATAGAGTTAGAGGTCTGATTTTTGTATAAAAGGATAACTATGGGATACAATTTTTTTGACAAAATGTCACGTGACCTTGATGACCTTTGACCTAAATATACATATCTGTCCATAACTCAGTAAACACAAGGGGTACACCCTCATATTTGGTATGATGGAAGACCTTATGGTACCATATGTCATACCTCATTAAATATGCACATATCTAATTTTGGGCAAGCTAACAGAGCTAGAGGTCTGATATTTGGTATAAAGGGGTAACTATGTGATACAATTTTTTTGACAAAATGTCACGTGACCTCGATGACCTTTGACCTCAATTATACATTAATATCCTAAACTCAGTAACCACAAGGGCTACACCCTTCATATTTGGTATGATGGCAGACCTTATGGTACCATATGTCATGCCTCATTAAATATGCACATATCTAATTCTGGGCAAGCCAATAGAGTTAGAGGTCTGGTTTTTGGTATATAGGGATAACTATGGGATACAATTTTTTTGACAAAATGTCACTTGACCTCGATGACCTTTGACCTCAAATATACATATCTTTCCATAACTCAGTAACCAACAGTGCTATACCCTTCAACATCAAATATATGTATGTACCTAAACGTGAAAAACAATTAGTACAAAAACCCAAATGTTTGGTATGATTGCAGATCCCAAGGTGACGTCTTATGTTTGTCATCAACTATGCGAGCTGCTCGGCCCCTACAACGCTGCTTGCAGCTTTAATTAGGGGCCCAAGCCTACCGGCTGGGCCCCTATTGGTTTCGTAGGAGTTCAATATTCTTCTTCTTCTTCTTCCGCTTCTTCTTCTTCCTCTTCTTCCGCCGCTTTTTTGCCCCTCTAGATCTCAAACACCGCTTACGCACAAACGTCTGAAACTTGCAGGGCTAATAGGTACCTATGAGATCTCGTGCACCTGGTATACAAATTTCGATTGGTCACGTCCGTGACCTGGTGGCCATATTGGATTTTCCAAAAACCTAAAAATGCCTTTTTCTGCTGACCTAGGGGTCTAGTCAGTTTGAAATTTTTTACATAGCAAACATGACCTAAGGTCTTAAAAATTGGCGAATAAAATCGCGTGCGGTCACGTGACCTTGGCCGCCATATTGGATTTTAAGAAAATCGTGATTTAATCTTTAAAAATCTTCTTCTCGAGAACCAACACACCGATTCAACTGAAAATTTACATGTGACATCTTAAGTGTGATCTCTTTCAAGTTTGCGAAAGGCGTTTGATCGGTCACGTGGTTTGGCCGCCATATTGGATTTTGCGAAAATCGTGATTTAATCTTTAAAAATCTTCTTCTCCAGAACCAATGCACCGATTGGACTGAAATTTGACAAGTAACATCTTAAGTGTGATCTCTTTCAAGTTTGCGAAAGGCATTTTGATCGGTCACGTGATTTGGCCGCCATATTGGATTTTCGAAAAATACCAATTTACTCTTTAAAAAGCTTCTTCTTGAGAAGTAAAACACCAGTTCAGTTGAAATGTTACTCAGGTCATCCTTAGGCTTATGTCTTTCAAGTTTATAAAAGACATTTGGATCGGTCACATGATTAACCGCTTGGGCCCCGTCAACGCTGCTTGCAGCTTTAATTCTTCTTCTTCTTCTTCTGCCGTTTTTTTGTCGGTCCTAATCTCAGAAACTGCTCAATGAAATTTTTTGAAACTTGGTACAATATTTAAGGTCAATGAGAGGTAGTGCATGTTAGTCATGAATTTTTAATTAGTCATGTGACCTGGCTACAATTTTGAAATGAAAATGTTTTTTACTGTCCCATTTCCATAAAATTTGACCGATCCAAAATCTTTTCGCAAACTTTATAGACAATAATACCTAGATGCTATATACTAAATTTCAAGGAAATTGACCTGGCAGTTTTTGAGAAGAAGATTTTTAAAGTATTATTTTTCTGATTTTTCAATGACCTTTGACCTCCCCTATACCTCTGCAGCTAAGCGATACAAATGGCTTATTCTGGCCTATGTAAGAGTCCTGGGGGCGGGGGCTAGTGACTACTGAACAATGACCAACAGGGGATCAAACTGCAAATCAATATTTTTAGGATGAACTTGACCTATGACCCTAGCATGTTTCTATACCTCATTGATTATGCACATATCTAATTCCAGCCTTCAAACAGGAGCTAGAGTTCTAATTTTTGGTACACACGGACATGTATCAGTGTTAAGGTTTTTTAACAAAATGTCACATGACCAGCACTTCCTATACCTCATTGATTATGCACATATCTAATTCTGGGCAAGCCAATAGAGCTGGAGGTCTGATTTTTGGTATATAAGGATAACTATGGGTACAATTTTTTTGACAAAATGTCACATGACTTCGATGACCTTTGACCTCAAATACACATATATGTCCATAACTCAGTAACCACAAGGGCAACACCCTTCATATTTGGTATGATGGGAGACCTTATGGTACAATAGGTCATGCCTCATTAAATTTTTTGACATTTTGGGATGCCCCTTGACCTTTGACTTGGCATCATTTAGCACATTATTAAACATGCACGTATGCAATTCTGGAGTACCAGATACAGCAAGAGGTCTGATTTTTGCTATAAGGAGGCAAACAAAGTTTTCGAGGTCAAAGGTCATCCTGGTCACGTGACATTTTGTCAACACACTTTGGTCCTATACTTCTCCCTGTGTACCAAAAATCAGAGCCCTAGCTCTATTGGCTAGCCCGGAATTAGATATGCGCATAATTAATGAGCTACATGATGTGGTACCATATTGTCTTCCATCCTACCAAATATCAAGGCAGTAGCACTTGTGGTTACTGATTTACAGGCCTATTCGTGAAATCGAGGTCAAAGGTCATCCTGGTCACGTGACATTTTGTCAACACACTTTGCTCCTTTACTTCTCCCTGTGTACCAAAAATCAGATCCCTAGCTCTATTGGCTAGCCCGGAATTAGATATGCGCATAATTAATGAGCTACATGATGTGGTACCAAATGTCTTCCATCCTACCAAATATCAAGGCAGTAGCACTTGTGGTTACTGATTTACAGGCCTATTCGTGAAATCGAGGTCAAAGGTCATCCTGGTCACGTGACATTTTGTCAACACACTTTGCTCCTATACTTCTCCCTGTGTACCAAAAATCAGATCCCTAGCTCTATTGGCTAGCCCGGAATTAGATATGCGCATAATTAATGAGCTACATGATGTGGTACCACATTGTCTTCCATCCTACCAAATATCAAGGCAGTAGCACTTGTGGTTACTGATTTACAAGCCTATTCTTGAAATCGAGGTCAAAGGTCATCCTGGTCACGTGAGTTTTTGCCAAAAATCTTTGCTTCCACATGTCTCCCCATGTACCAAAAATCAGACCCCTAGCTCTATTGGCTTGCCCAGCATTGGCATTAGCAGCCCCTGTGCAGTAATGCTGGCTGAGCATATTCCCTATTCATAAGCTATAGGCTGGCCTCGTACGTAACTCAATCAGATGAAAGCTCGCTTGCTTCACATTCTGAAACACTGATCTGATTTTGGAATGAATCTCATGTTGGCTCTAAAATCAGCTTACAACCCATGCTCTATCCTTGTAAGCCACTAGCTGAGTGCTGATCAGCTCCTATTCAAACATAGAGACACGCACTATTTTTTGAACCGCACTATATTCGTGACCTTTGACCTAGTAGCTCTACCTTTGACCTAAGCATCTCAACAGCATATCCCTGTCTATGTGTACCATGGCCCATATGCCTACAGCTTTCCCCTATTGCTTTCATTGGCTTTTTAGGGGCCGAGCGCCCTCATGGGCGAGGCCCCTATTGGTATTGCTCAAGTTCTACTTCCTTCTTCTTAGGGGCCGAGCGCCCTCATGGGCGAGGCCCCTATTGGTATTGCTCAAATTCTACTTTCTTCTTAGGGGCCGAGCGCCCTCATGGCGAGGCCCCTATTGGTATTGCTCAAATTCTACTTTCTTCTTCTTCTTCTTCTGCCGTTTTTTTGTCAGTCCTAATCTCAGAAACTGCTCAATGAAATTTTTTGAAACTTGGTACAATGTTTAAGGTCAATGAGAGGTAGTGCATGTTAGTCTTGAATATTTAATTAGTCATGTGACCTGGCTACAATTTTGAAATGAAAATGTTTTTTACTGTCCCATTTCCATAAAATTTGACCGATCCAAAATCTTTTCGCAAACTTTATAGGCCATACTATCTAGATGCTATATACTAAATTTCAAGGAAATTGACCTGGCAGTTTTGAGAAGAAGATTTTTAAAGTATTATTTTTCTGATTTTTCAATGACCTTTGACCTCCCCTATACCTCTGCAGCTAAGCTATACCAATGGCTTATTCTGGCCTATGTGAGTGTCCTGGGGGGCCGGGGGCTTGTCACTACTGAACAATGACCACCAGGGTGTTACGTGCAGAGAAAACGAACAAAAGGGTGAACTCAGCAGTTTACGTTTAAACAAAATTTATTACGAAAAACAAAACTAATTGCTAAGTCAGGGACAGAGTACAAGCTTTAAAAGTGTACAGACTACTTATCTCAGCTGGGACGGCAAAGCTCCAGTCTCAGAGTTGTAACAGTCAGTCGGATGAATGAACAATCCTTTGGCTTGCAGGCTTGAAGCTGCACAAAGTCCACAGTATAAATCCAGCGTTGACAGTGAAGGTCTTGAAAAGTCTTGAGAATGACTACTGCTGGAGTTTAGTAACACACAAGAGACACGATCCAAAAGTCTGACTGGAAGCTGAGCACGTCCCTTTTATAAAGGCATATAAGAACAATCTAGAACTTTTATTGACATGCTAATTACTGTTCTAAAATTATCTCCCTTACACAACTAATCAACTTTCCAGAACATTCCAAACATGACTAATTGAATTCAAGGTTGTGTAGGTCATCAAGGGCAGTGACCTTGAGAATGTTCTAGACTAATTGAACTCAGGTCATGATGAGTGTGGGGGAAATGACCTACATAACACACCCCCTCTTCAAAAAAGAAAATTTTTCAAAGAAAAATCTTCTTTTACAAATGTAATCTTTTAAAAGATTTAAGTACTCGAATTTTTTTTTTTTTTTTTTTTTTTTTTTTCTAAAGTAAAACTTCTTGAAAGTGAACAACAATAAACTCTAAATACGAGAGAGACAGTCTGCAATTAAATTGTCTCTGCCTTTGATATGTCTAATGTCAAGATTAAACTCCTGTAACATTAAACTCCATCTTAGCAATCTCTGATTTTTGCCTTTAAATTTCTGCAGAAAAACAAGAGGGTTGTGATCAATATAAACCACTATTGGCTGATTTGAAGAAGTAACATAAACTTCAAAATGCTGTAAAGCTAATATCAAAGATAAACACTCTTTTTCAATTGTAGAGTAGTTTCTCTGGGATTTGTTAAATTTGCGTGAAAAATAGCAAACAGGATGATCTACACCATGACTATCCTCTTGCAATAAAACAGCACCAGCAGCCGTATCACTAGCATCTACAGCTAATTTGAATGGCAAAGTGAAATCTGGTGCAGACAACACTGGAGCACTTTGCAGTATGGCTTTAAGTGTATCAAATGCCTGTTGGCATTGCTCTGACCAAACAAACTTTACTTTCTTTTTAAGTAAGTTAGTCAAAGGCTCAGTAATTGTGGAGAAATTTGGACAGAATTTTCTGTAGTAACCAGCCATACCGAGAAAGCGCATCAGTTGTCGTTTGCAGTTTGGTATGGGAAAACTTGAAATGGCACTGATTTTGGCATCAACAGGTTTTACCTCACCCTGTCCTACAGTATGTCCAAGGTAAGTCACCCTAGCCCAACCAAACTCAGATTTGGCAAGGTTGACAGTCAACATTGCTTTGCTCAGTCTCTCAAAGAACTTCCGCATGAGCTTGATGTGTTCCTCCCAGGTGTCACTATACAGGACGACGTCGTCAACGTAAGCTGCACACCCGTCTAGCCCGGATATGACGTCGTTGATCATCCGTTGGAACGTTGCCGGAGAGTTCTTCATTCCGAATGGCATCACCTTGTACTGAAACAATCCGTCTGGTGTAACAAAGGCGGATATTTCACGAGCACGATCCGTCAGAGGGACTTGCCAAAATCCCTTCAGTAGGTCAAATTTTGTCACATACTTGGCTTTTCCCACTCGGTCGATGCAGTCATCAATCCTCGGGATTGGGAAAGTGTCTGTCTTTGTTAAAGTGTTGACCTTCCTAAAGTCCGTGCACATACGATAACTGTGGTCTGATTTGGAACAAGTATGCACGGCGAACTCCAGTTACTTTTACTGGGTTCAATAAAGTCATTGTCCAGCAGGTATTTGACTTCTTCCTGGAGATATTTCGCTTTTGTGGATTCAGTCTGTATGGATGTTGTTTTACAGGCTTACTGTCCCCAACATCAACGTCGTGATAGATGACGTTTGTCCTCGTTGGAACATCTTGAAATAGGTGTTTATATTCGTGGAGCAGTTCTTTCACCTGTTGTTGTTGTTCTGGCTGGAGGTTGTGCCAACTTTGTAGACTCCAGCTTCTCCAGGATTTCTGAGTTCTGAAGCTTGACCGAGCCCAGCTTTGAGTTTAGAGTATTTTCACTTAAGTCAGTTTCAGTATCACTATCTTCATAATGGTTTGAACTGACTGCACTGACAGGCTGAGTTATAGTAGGATTATCCCTATCCAAATATGGCTTAAGCATATTTATGTGACATAGCTGTTTTTGTTTTCGCCTGTCAGGTGTTATTATGATGTAATTTAAATCACTCAATTTCTTATCGATTAGATATGGCCCAAAGTAACGAGCATGGAGTGGTTTGCCAGGAATTGGAAGTAGAACAAGAACTTTTTGACCTGGTTCAAACTTCCGTTTTGAGGTGTTTTTATCATATTTGGTTTTCATTGACTGCTGAGATGACTCAAGATTTTCTCTGGCTAATTCACATGCTTTAGAGAGTTTGTACGAAAATCTGACACATATTGCAAAATATTCAGACAATCATCGTCGTCAGACAGGAATTTCTCTTTAACGAGCTTAAGTGGGCCACGGACTGTATGTACAAATACAAGCTCAAATGGGCTAAAACCAAGAGACTCTTGAATTGACTCTCTAACAGCAAAGAGCAGAAAATGAATTCCTTCATCCCACTGCTTCTCTGTGTCAAAACAGTAGGTCCTAATCATGTTTTTCAAAGTTTGATGAAATCGCTCAAGAGCACCCTGACTTTCTGGATGATAGGCGGATGACCTGTACTGTTTAATGCCTAGCTGATCCATTACTTGTTGAAAATACCAGACATAAAGTTGGAGCCTTGATCGGACTGGACACATTTAGGGAGGCCAAATAAAGTGAAAAATTTGACTAAAGCTCTCACTATAGTCTTTGTCTTTATGTTTCTCAGTGGTATGGCTTCTGGGAACCGGGTTGATGTACACATAATTGTCAACATATACTCATTTCCTGATCTTGTTTTGGTAGGGGCCCAACACAGTCTATTAGAATCCTACTAAATGGTTCTTGAAATGCAGGAATTGGCTGTAAAGGGGCCTTTGGAATGGTCTGATTCGGCTTTCCTACCATTTGACATGTGTGACAAGTTTTACAGAAATGTGCTACATCCTGCCTGAGATTAGGCCAATAAAAGTGACTGAGAATTTTGTGATAAGTTTTCCTTACTCCAAATGACCAGCCCAGGGCGTTTCATGGGCCAGGCACAATATTTCAGCACGATAGGGCTTTGGAACCACAATTTGATGTTTTATAGCCCAATCGTCATCAACCAAAACATCTGGAGGTCTCCATTTACGCATGAGAATACCAGATTTTGTATAATAGGAAACAGAGCTATCTGAAGTTTTACCTTCATCATCTACCCTGTCAAACAAAGACAAAATATCTGGGTCTTTGTGTTGTTCTGCAATGAGATTTGATCTAGAAAATGTCTGACTTTGGTCAGCAGAAGTTTTACTGGAAGTTTCAAATCCACGAGGGATAACGGAATGCTCCGTGTCAAACACCTGACTGAGAAAGGTGTCATTTAAGTCAACATCTGTGACATTATTTTGAGAGTATTTTGATTCTCGGAAGTTTTCTTTGACATGGCTCGAGTAATGGCACATGAAGGAATAAATCGGGTATCTCTTGTTCAATTGGCTCTGGATCCTGATCTAAAGTAGGATTATCAGTCACAAGTGGATTAGTAATGACCTTGTCCCCAGCAAGGTCGTTTCCAAGAAGAAGGTGAATCCCTTCAAAAGGCAAAAAAGGCCTAATACCTAAAGCCACAGGTCCAGAAACAAAGTCTGAAGACAAATAGACATTATGGAGAGGAACAGGAATGTAGTCATTACAATCTACCCCCTTAATAAGAACTTTAGAACCTGAAAATGACTTTTCAGAAAACGGCAGGGTATCTGCCAACAAAAGAGACTGGGAAGCCCCGGTATCTCTTAAAATTTTGACAGGGGTAGCGGAAGAGAAATCACTAGAAAGTGATATAAAACCATTATGAATAAATGGTTCGAAAATACCCATAATGCTATCTTGAGAAGAATTGACCTTGACCTCATTAATTGGGGATAAGAGGGGTTTAACCTCAGAAAATGTGTTGCACACATTATTAGACTCTAATTGAGTTGATGAAGAATAAAGCCGGTTGGCTTAGATCCACTTTGACCACTTTGACCTTCACGTTTTCTTTTCAATTTGAAACAATCTGACATTAAATGGCCGTCTTTCTTACAATAATTACAAGAAAGTGTACCGAACTGTTTGTCAGAAGGAGATTGAGACTTGGGATCTGATGATGTGGGAGTGTTACTTGAATTTTGTGAACTGTTGTCATTTGATTTTCTACTGTCCTTTGAGAAATTCTTGGATGAAAAGGAGGAGTTAAATTTACCTGCATTGTTTCTGTATGAAAAGGACTGGGATGGTTTGCTGAGAAATGAAGATTTGTGGGTCAATGAATAATCATCGGCCAAACGTGCAGCAACCTCTAATGTATCTGCCTTTTGTTCATTGATAAACGTCTTGATGTCACTCCGGATGCACCTTTTAAATTCCTCAATCAAAACAAGCTGTCGTAATTTGTCATAATTCTGACTGACCTTTTCAGAAGAACACCAGCGATCAAACAGTTGTTCTTTTGTTCGAGCAAATTCAACATAAGTTTGATCCTTCACCTTCTCACAATCCCTAAATTTCTGACGGTAAGCTTCGGGCACCAACTCATAACCCTTGAGAATTAACTCCTTCACAGAATCGTAATCTGAAGCCTGCTCTACTGACAACTGAATGTAAATTTCTCTGGCTTTACCCACCAAAGCACTCTGCAAAAGCATAGACCAGGACTCCTTAGGCCAACTCAGACTCTGAGCAATTTTCTCAAAATGAAGGAAATATTTATCAACATCCTTTTCTTGGAAAGGGGGAACTAACCTGAAATGCTTAGTGATGTCAAACTTGTCTGAAGGGAAGAATTTTCCTGACTGTCCAAGCTCCAAACGTTTCATTTCTAATCTTTCCTGCCTATCTTTCTCTCTCTGTCTTTCTTCCATTTCTAATTGCATTTGTATTTTTTCTTTTTCTAATGCCTGTCTCTCTTTTTCCATTTGTAATTCTAGTTTCTTGATCTCCAAATTTGTCTGCATTTCTAATTCTAATTTTCTGAGTTCAGAGGTAGACTCGGGCTCATAATCTTTCAGGGTGGATTCCTCAAATTGGCCTAAATCAACTAGATGTTTGGCAATACGGTACTGTATTTCCCTCTTGCGCATAGATCTTTTGACTTCTACTTTAAGGAAATTGGCCAGTGCTATGAGGTCATCTTTTCTGAGGGAATCAAATGTGTCCTGATCAAGGTCATCCATTTCCTCTGGTTTAAATTCCGCCATGATTAAATTTCGCTGAGTTCACAGTATACTGTAGTTTTGAAAAAGGCAGGCAAAATGTTGTCAAACGGCTCAAAATATTCGTATCCCGGACAAGCCCCCATTTGTTACGTGCAGAGAAAACGAACAAAAGGGTGAACTCAGCAGTTTACGTTTAAACAAAATTTATTACGAAAACAAAACTAATTGCTAAGTCAGGGACAGAGTACAAGCTTTAAAAGTGTACAGACTACTTATCTCAGCTGGGACGGCAAAGCTCCAGTCTCAGAGTTGTAACAGTCAGTCGGATGAATGAACAATCCTTTGGCTTGCAGGCTTGAAGCTGCACAAAGTCCACAGTATAAATCCAGCGTTGACAGTGAAGGCCTTGAAAAGTCTTGAGAATGACTACTGCTGGAGTTTAGTAACACACAAGAGACACGATCCCAAAAGTCTGACTGGAAGCTGAGCACGTCCCTTTTATAAAGGCATATAAGAACAATCTAGAACTTTTATTGACATGCTAATTACTGTTCTAAAATTATCTCCCTTACACAACTAATCAACTTTCCAGAACATTCCAAACATGACTAATTGAATTCAAGGTTGTTAGGTCATCAAGGGCAGTGACCTTGAGAATGTTCTAGACTAATTGAACTCAGGTCATGATGAGTGTGGGGGAAATGACCTACATAACAAGGGTATCAAACTGCAAATCAATGTTTGGAGGATGAACTTGACCTATGACCCTAGCATGTTTCTAAACCTCATTTATTATGCACATATCTAATTCTGGGCAAGCCAATAGAGCTGGAGGTCTGATTTTTGGTATAAAGGATAACTATTGAAAACAATTTTTTTCACAAAATGTCACGTGACCTTGTGACCCTTGACCTCAAATATACATGTCTGTCAATAACTCAGTAACCACAAGAGCTACACCCTTCATATTTGGTATGATGGGAGACCTTATGGTACCATATGTCATGCCTCATTAAATATGCACATATCTAATTTTGGGCAAGCAAACAGAGCTAGAGGACTGATTTTTGGTATATAGGGTTAACTATGGGATACAATATTTTTGACAAAATATCATGTGACCTAAATGACCTTCGACCCCAAATAAACATATATGTCCATAACTCAGTAACCACAAGGGCTACACCCTTCATACTTGGTATGATGGGAGACCTTATGGTACCATAGGTCATGCCTCATTAAATATGCACATATCTAATTCTGGGCAAGCCAATAGAGTTAGAGGTCTGGTTTTTGGTATATAGGGATAACTATGGGATACAATTTTTTTGACAAAATGTCATGTGACCTTGATGACCTTTGACCTCAAATATACATATATGTCCATAACTCAGTAACCACAAGGGCTACACCCTTCATACTTGGTATGATGGGAGACCTTATGGTACCACATATCATGCCTCATTAAATATGCACATATCTAATTTTTGGCAAGCCAATAGAGCTAGAGGTCTGATTTTTGGTATATGGGAATCAGTATGGGATACAATTTTTTTGACAAAATGTCACGTGACCCCAATGACCTTTGACCTCAAATATATATATTTGTCCATAACTCAGTAATCAACAGTGCTATACCCTTTGACCCCAAATGTACGTATGTACCTAAACGTGAGCTACAATTAGTACAAAAACCTTCATGTTTGTTATGATTGCAGATCTCAAGATGACGCCTTATGTTTCTCATCAACTATGCTAGCTGCTCGGCCCCTAAAACGCTGCTTGCAGCTTTAATTTCTTTTTCTTCTTCCGCTTCTTATTCTTCTGCCGTTTTTTGACCGTCCTAATCTCAGAAACTGCTCAATTAAATTTTTTGAAACTTGGTACAATGTTTAAGGTCAATGAGAGGTAGTGCATGTTAGTTTTGAATATTTAATTAGTCATGTGACTTGGCTACAATTTTGAAATGAAAATGTTTTTTACTGTCCCATTTCCATAAAATTTGACCGATCCAAAATCTTTTCGCAAACTTTCTAGGCAATAGTACCTAGATGCTATATATTAAATTTCAAGGAAATTGACCAGGCAGTTTTTGAGAAAAAGATTTTTAAAGTATTATTTTTCTGATTTTTCAATGACCTTTGACCTCCCCTATACCTCTGCAGCTAAGCTATACCAATGGCTTATTCTGGCCTATGTAAGAGTCCTGGGGGGCGGGGGCTAGTGACTACTGAACAATGACCAACAGGGGATCAAACTGCAAATCAATATTTTGAGGATGAACTTGACCTATGACCCTAGCATGTTTCTATACCTCATTGATTATGCACATATCTAATTCCAGCCTTCAAACTGGAGCTAGAGTTCTAATTTTTGGTACACAGGGACATGTATCAGTGTTAAGGTTTTTGAACAAAATGTCACATGACCGGCACTTCCTATACCTCATTGATTATGCACATATCTAATTCTGGGCAAGCCAATAGAGCTGGAGGTCTGATTTTTGGTATATAGGGATAACTATGGGATACAATTTTTTTGACAAAATGTCACGTGACCTCGATGACCTTTGACCTTAAATATACATATATGTCCATAACTCCATAACCACAAGGGCTACACCCGTCATATTTGGTATGATGGGAGACCTTATGGTACCAAAGGTCATGCCTCATTAAATATGCACATATCTAATTTTGGGCAAGCCAACAGAGTTAGAGGTCTGATTTTTGGTATATAGGGATAACTATGGGATACAATTTTTTGACAAAATATCATGTGACCTTGATGACCTTTGACCTCAAATATACATATCTGTCCATAACTCAGTAACCACAAGGGCTACACCCTTCATATTTGGTATGATGGGAGACCTCATGGTACCATATGTCAAGCCTTATTAAATATGCACATATCTACTTTTTGGCAAGCCAATAGAGTTAGAGGTCTAATTTTTGGTATATAGGGATAACTATGGGATACAATTTTTTTGACAAAATGTCATGACCTTGATGACCTTTGACCTCAAATATACATATCTGTCCATAACTCAGTAACCACAAGGGCTACACCCTTCATATTTGGTATGATGGGAGACCTTATGCTACCATATGTCAAGCCTTATTAAATATGCACATATCTAATTTTGGGCAAGCCAATAGAGTTAGAGGTCTAATTTTGGTATATAGTGATAACTATGGGATAAAATTTTTTAACAAAATGTCATGTGACCTTGGTGACCTTTGACCTAAAATATACATATCTGTCCATAACTCAGTAACCACAAGGGCTACACCGTTCATATTTGGTATGATGGGAGACCTTATGGTACCATATGTCATGCCTCATTAAATATGCACATATCTAATTTTGGGCAAGCAAACAGAGTTAGAGGTCTGATTTTTGGTATATAGGGATAACTATGGGATACAATTTATTCACAAAATGTCACGTGACCTCGATGACCTTTGACCTCAAATATACATATTTGTCCATAAGTTAGTGACTAATAGGGCTATACCCTTCAACCTCAATATACGTATGTACCTAAACGTGAACTACAATTAGTACAAAAACCTTCTTGTTTGGTATAATTGCAGATCTCAAGGTGACGCCTTATGTTTCTCATCAACTATGCGAGCTGCTCGGCCCCTACAACGCTGCTTGCAGCTTTAATTATCCATTGTGATTCTAAATGTTTGCGTAGTTTGTCATCCTGTTTATTGACTTGGATGATGCCAATTATTGAAACATCACTGATACTGTGTTGATCAGAATTAAAATGTATGGCGATCGGGGTATCTTTTTTATGACGCACTGAGGAGAGGTGGTTATTGAAACGAAGTCTGAGAGATGTTTTAGTTTCCCGACATATTGTTTATGGCAGCGTTGGCATGTGAGGAGGTATACGTTGCTTTTGCTGTTGCAGCTGATGGCATTTCTGATTGTGTATGTTTTCTTGTTGACTGTGCTTTGGAACTGTGATGTATTAAGGGTATATTTGCAAATGTTGCAACCCCTCGTAGATTGACATTTGGTGAAACCGGGGCTGGATTCACCGGCGTTGTTAATATTCGAGTGGACAAGGAGGTCTTTGAGGTTAACATTGCGTCGATATGTCGAGACTAGTGGGATTCGACATTATTAAAGTTACGCGCCTAAAGGGCGCGCCAAAAAATACAACTGAATGATGAAATTTGTGGCTGACACTAGCATTTTAGGCAATGATGAGCCTGTGTCAAAATTCAAAAACACACTGACCCCCCTATTGGGTATTTCAAAAACATGGTTACCCCCCCCCCTATCACAAAAGTCAAAAACAGGGTGACCCCCCCCCCCATGGATCCAACGCCCCCCCCCCAGGCTGAAGAAACTGACAATCCCTTAGTAAGGCAATAAAGCATTTTGGAAAGCTAACGGAACTTGATCTTAGTAATAACATGATAGGAAACAGAGGAGTGAAATACTTGAGTAAAAGTGTAGCTTACATAAAAAACTTGAACTTGACTAACAATGGAATAGATGACACTGGTAACGATTATTTCCTTAAACAAGAAAAAAATCCGAAGGCAAAGTCAACGTGACATATTTCGCAAAGAAGACAGGTAAGGATCAGAATATGCTCCTGATTCTAGAAAGAACATTTTTGTAGACAGGCAGGAAAGTTTTCACACTAAGACAAGTAGCATTGTAGTTCCCGAGGACTGTAAAGCACAACGATGAAAAAGTGTATAGAATAGATGAGTTTGGTAACGACTATTCTGGCAGAGAAGCAAGAAGGTTTCATGTCAAAGAGGACATATTTAGCAATATAAAGCAGCAAGACTTACCTGCGACAATAGCTGTTAGGCGCAAGATCTTTCGTGCCATAATAGATGTTATTTGTATCATAGTTAACTCTGCTACCGTCTATGTAAGGCGTAAGAATATCATCCGTAGCTCGCCCGTACTCACCTTGAATGAATTATAGTGGTGGGGACTTACATCACATCATGCATTTGTTGGATTGGTTGATGTAGTTTTTACACAGACTTGGTAGATCACACAAATTGATACATTTTGTAATCAGATTTGTGTTCAAGGGTCAAGTTTCAATCGAGTCCAGCGAGATGCATTGTAGGGGGGGGGGGGCATAAGCCATTAATTCGGTAACGCGGAAATTTTCCGTGTTGGGGGAATAGCATAGATATACGGTTTGTGCCGAACAATCCCCTCATGAAATAGGTTTGAATGTCCTGTTTCCTCTGTTTTATGTGTTATATCTACACACGTAGAAAGGTTGGATGCATAATAACATTATAACTCGTTTCAATTGCTCCGTTTATGCTTGACTAACTTCTAGGCATAACACATTATCTCATTATCTGAATAACTGCGCAGAGTAACCATACATAGTTTGTCTGGTTTGGTTTAGACACGCCTTCACGATATAGCTATCAAACACTCAGGGAGGTACGACTGCAAGAAATGAAAATAAATAATTAGTAACTTTTCAATCGATAGAAATCGTGACCTACGGTAGCTGTTTGCCTCTACAGTAAAACAATCGGCGATAAAAACACTTTGCTGTATCCCCACCTCTGAAAAAAATTGTGGTATCCCATCAACGGCGAGATTAAAATGGCTCTGCAGGGCTTTGATATGTCTTCACGAATCAGGCGTGAAAATCTACATAGAGGAAACAACTAGACAATCACGCAAAGGTCAATTTACAAAACCAAACTTACAGAAATGTTTCATTCAAAAAAAAATACTCAGCTGTTGTCGATACTCCAAGCAGCATCCATTTTGAGCAACCAAATGAAACTAGGAATATATAAAACGAATCAAAATCGTCAATGTTACAAGGGACAATAGAGCAATTATCGATACAATTATTGAACTCAATGATCAGAAAACAACAGCTAACACGATTGGAACTAATTTGGGAAAATTGGATGAGAGTAATTATCAGAAAAATGTAACGAAATCGAAATTTTTACAGCTCAAATTTTACAAAATGATAGAATAGTGTAAAATTTGAAATATTGTTCTCATCGAACAAAACAACGAAAACACAACGATTATTGCATACCTCTTTCATCGGATTCATTTTCATGAAAAAAGTTCATTTTTATGTAAATGTACTAAAGAAATGAGACAAAATGCTGAAAATTTCTCTACTTAACGACTTTTGAGTCAGGTCACTTTTGAAATGCCCATGACTTTTCGTGAATTTAAGGTTATTAAAACATTAAATTGAGTCAGGGCACATTTTAATTGACCCTGACTGACTTAACTGTAAATCAATCGAAAATCTTCATTTTGGTCGAGGAAAAGTGACAAACTCAGGTTATTACTACTGTTTCAGTAATGAAGATACTACAGAAAAACTCTCATATTTTCATTCAAATATGAATATTGTTCAAATGTTTTGAACAATATTGCATTAGATACTACCATGCATCGATTATTACTCATAACAATTCAACAGCATCGTAAATTTTGAATATAATTTTAAAGATGGTAAGAAAATATAGTGTAATATTAGACAAATTTCTAAAATTCTTGAGAAATGTTGCCAATCCAATTATCCCAAATTAGTTCCAATCGTGTTCAACATATCTCGGTCACTGCCAAACGTTAATGTTTGTGTGTTCTGTGCCAGATACGTGGTGTCATTACCAAAAGTGTTCAAAATGCTGCAGTTTGTCAAAGTCTCTCTTGTGATAGAAGCAGCACCTTAACAAATAAGCTCAGTGAGCAAAATCCCTGAGCGTAACATTCAAAAGCAACATGATCATGACGAACATCCGAAACGATGGGCTAGACGTCCAGTCAGGACTGATAATTTTAATGGTTGTTCTCGTTGACAAGGATTTCCGACAAGAATGCATTTTGTGAAATAGAAGGGTATGAAAAAACCGACAGCACTTGGTCTTTCGACACACGCGACATATCAAGGTGTCTTTGCACTAGAGGCATTGGAAAATGGGTTTAACTTTCATAGAATCGGATTACCAACACGGAACACAAGCAACCATTCACGAGCAAAACACTGCAAATATTTTAATAGATTACAGTTTTTACTAAACACTCCTTTTGGCAATAGTATTTTCTCACATTCCTGAACGCTGGGAGTGTGGGATCGACGGTGTGGTAAAAATCGATCCCACACTCTCAGAAATCATCCACACTCTGCAGTAAATATTACACGAGCTCTGATTGGATGGTAAACAGTCTGTTTCGTTCCACGCACAAAATAATATCCAATGGCACGACGAGTAACACACGGACCGGAACTCAAAAGTAAGCGGTCCGAGTACAGTCGCAGACGACAGAGTTGTCACGATTTTGGATAATGTTGAACGTGTCCAATGTGAATTTAAGGCATTTTGTGGTCATGTGAAAAAAAAGAATCTCAAACACCATGGACCTGGGATCAGATTTCTCACATTCGTTGGGGATATTTTGTCTCACACTCGCCTGCGGCTCGTGTGAGACAAAATATCCCCAACTCGTGTGAGAAATCTGATCCCAGGTCCTTGGGGGTGGAGATTCTATTATTCTACTGAATATTTATAGCATTTCACATTTCGTTGGACCTTATTAAATTCGCCTTTACCGACCTAAATGCTGGCCTGCAAAAGAAATTGGAACAAGCTAGGTTTGTATAATCCATTTTCTCTTTTCTATGTGTTAAATTGACACTCGCAGGAAGGTGCAACGGATGGTAAGAGTATATGTGAACTCGTGTCGAATGCCCTGACTTAGTTGCAGGCATAACACATTATCTGGGTAACAGTGCAGAGTAAACGTACTCTGTGTCGAGTTTTGACTTGCCCCCACGAACAAGCTATCAAGACTGCACGGAGCCACGACTTATGAAAATAAAAAATTATAACTTTTCGATTTATCTAAATTGTGATCTGCGAGATATTTGCCTGGAAAAAATCAGTGATTAAAGCCGATTTGTTGAACCTCAATCACATTAAAAACCGATATCCCAGTAACGGCGCTAAGTAAAAGAACGCATAGTTGTGTAGGTCTTCGATATGCCTCTACATATAAGACATCAATCTTCGCTGGCAGAAACGACATCACAATCACACATATTTAGCTTTCAAAATTCCACCTTACAGAAAAGCTCCATTCGAAAAATAATAATTATCTGTTCTCGGTGCGCAAATTGGTGTCCCATTTTCAGCAACCAAATGGAGCTAAGAATCCGCAGTGAAGGTCTAGGTAAAGTAACCTTGCCATTCTCGCAAAGGACGCTGGAGACGTTATCGATAAAATTCTATAACTATATAATCAGAAAATATAGAGTGGTGCCACAATGTTATTATATTACCAACAGTGTTTGTAAATGTTCTACTCTGTCAAACTCTTTCTTGGATTGGAATATATATATATATATATATATATTATATATATATATATATATATATATATATATATATATATATATATTATATATATATATATATATATATATAAAATAACCCCAGTTAGTGTTATATTAAAAAAAGCAAATGCTGATCATAAGCTTAGTTACATCATTGGCAATCCAATGGCGCCATCACATTGCGAAAGAAACGTATCTCAAATTTTTGAAAGTCCAGCTTTTTAAGTACTGTCAGGATACGTTTTAATTAACTGTCCTGCAATAATTAATTTTATCCATTGTCAGTAGTCGCCATGGCCCTCATCACGGATGAATGCACAAAATTCAATTGTACAGTTCTATCAAGGTCAGAGGCTTAGCTTTCGCTTCATTCAAGTTTTTAATTGGTTGGTCATTATTTCACAGAATTTTCGATAGACAGAAGGGTAGAATGAGCAATAGCCATCGCGCTTCTCAAACATTATGGATAAAAATTATGAAAAGTCACTTCAATAATTGATTGTTACGTAATTTAACTTGTAAGTTGCCGCATGTATAAAATGTTTGATATTTTGGTATTTCGCGATAAACTTTCCCTGCACAAAACGTTTCTCATGTAAGATGTTTTAGTGATATATTGTTAAAGTCTTTAACTGTTACGGAAATAATTGATTGACATATAGATTAGTTTAGCGAATGGTGGCCTAAAGTTATTGAGGAACGGTCACATTCGTCCGGCGCAGTTCAGTTTCAGTGGAAGTGATACGATTTTTGTTCACCTTGGTCAAACTTGTATCAGCAGAAGGTTGACAACTATACTATTTCAAGCATACGAATGTATGATACGAATCTCCAAAACACAATGTAGTTATATAATACGGGTATTCTGTTTCATAATGTACGACCCAAAGATTTATTCCTTAGAAAGTTTCACAGGCGAAGGCCTTGGGGAGGGACGTAAGGTTTACTTCCGTCTTTCTACGTGGCACATTAAATGCAAACTTCCAACGTTTTCCAAAAAAAACAAAAGTGGACATATAGACACGTGTATGGTGATACGGGGCACACATTCATTCCTATGCACTTCGTTGATATCGGCATACTTATATTAATAACCATGGCCAGAGCTTCCGTAAACGCAAAATCCTGCGTATTTCAATCACGCATAAATTACTCTGGAATACGCAAAGTAAATTGATGTCTGCATAATCAGATACGCATTGAAAACAAACGCAGTCTCCGTAACAAAGACATGAGCACACGTTGTTCCCTCCATGCGTTGTTTATCCAGGACTAAAAATAAAATGTTTTCTGATAAAAAATGTTCATGATTTTGCAATATTTTGTCCTACATTCTGTCAATTTCCTTCAAGGTTGTACCAATTAAAATGTAACATGTTCAGTAGACTTCATCGTTAATTTTAAAAATGATATTCTCTCAATTGCTCCTGGTTCGTACTGTAAAACCCTAAAGATCTCCATGTCGAATGTCAACAATGTCTGCTAATGCTACGCGGACCTAGAATAATAGTTATATGGCGATCTGCATGCTTCTTTATGAGTTTTGTTAACTCTCTCCGAATATTGTAAAGTTGGCCACATGTCATAAATGATCTGATAGTGATAACAAAGGAAGGACCAAGATTTAGCGAATTTGACCTCAGAGCAGCAATGATAGAGTTCAGGCAGCAAAGACGTCGTCGGAAGTAGTGGACAGAAAAAGTAACGATTCCGCCGACATAGAACATAACGGAACAAAACCAAGGATTGTAAAACACACCAGAGAAAAAAGACTGTCATTGCTGATGTTTATTGAACACTTTATACTCTGACCTTTAACTAATTTTCGATATCGCGTATACAGCTATTTTACAGGTAACTACACGTAGTTGTACACATTTGTGATACATTTTACGCAAATTGAAAAAAGAACATTTGCGTACAGCCTTATGCCCTGCATGGCGCTGTCTTAAGGGGTAGACCCACCTTCCTTGAGTGATTTTGGTCATTTTTTGTTTTAAGGTAAATTTTGAATCTGTCTAATATGGCCTTTGAGTGGACGATAAGTTTAAAACCATAACATACTTGGAAATGAGTTAAATTTTAACAAAATGAACATTGTAGGCCAGTTCGCGTGCCGTGTTTTTCTTATGTCTTAACGGTTTCCAGATTAGTCAAGGCTATCTCCAGAGCGTAAGTAGATTACGTTAATTCCGTCCGGAGGAGTGCGCATGCGTCAGTCTTCTTCCCAGCTGCCGGCAGGAAGTATGTCATGGCTACTGAACATGCTGAAGGTAGCCGTCGATTGCAAAAGCATGGTCCACAAAAGCGAAATATCAAGCATATGGCCGGGAATGAGAGAACAGTTAAAATTGTCAGAGTTACAGTCAGGCTTAAAACTCAAGTTTCCGATGCGTTGAAAAGGTGTAAACTGGAAATGGTCGCAAGCGAGGAATGTAACGCAGAACGCTTACTCATTCAACACTAAACTGAGCTTCGAATAAAAACTGGTGATACATCTTGCGCACAACAGAGAGGCTGCTCATTGTAGTTTACGTAATTTTTACCTCGTTTTCCTATAACACGTATTTAATAGAACTGTTCCCGTACAAAACAAATAACGGCCGAAAATCCAAATAGTAGGTCTTTGTCTTTACATGTTTGCTAAATAAAGTCCAGCATTCAAAATTAATCGCCGCCGAAAACCAAAACGTACATTTGTGTCCGCTAACAAATGACGTGGACTCAATGAAAAGTATAGTCTGACATTCAAAACTGACCCCGCCCCGATCAAACTAGGCTACTCCGAAAATCCAAAAATTACGTCTTTTTCTGATAACAGTTTACATGTTTGTCTGCACCTTATGAAGGCCGACATTCAAAATTAATCCCGCTCCGAACTAATTGCGACTGATGATAAAAATGTCAGATGATTTTTAACATCTGCAAATGCCAAGATAAGTCCGGCAACCAAAATTGTTACCGCTACGTTACGGCACCGTCCCTCCCTCCGGTGGTTACGGTTTACACGTAAAGCATGCAATGAAGATTACGTTCTGTACGTCAGCACAAGTTTTCAATCTTTTTTGTGAAAATGGTTGCGACGTCTTTTTGTTTCGACAGTTGGGCGAGCAACATTCCTCTCAGTAGAAATTAGAAATATGCCAATAGTTCGAAATTTTATAACGAGAAAATCGCGCCGGTGTCTGCCCTGCCCGGTTTGGAAAAGTGAGCTTATTGTTTGTAAATTCTATGCGGACACAGAGGGAACGTGATTCGAGTATTGCACGTACAGTTTAGAATGATGCCGTGATTTACAATGTAAACACAATGTTGACCCAGCATTTGTTTTTCAATCTGTACCGGAGCTAATCATAGAGCATATATAATTTGTCTCGATCAACTGAACTTTTATTGGCGGACTTGCTCATGAAGTGAGTCGAAGTCCAGGGTCGAAATCAATCTCGATTGGAAAGTATGCTATATTTCACAGCACAAATTCATGTCGGTATAGCTTTAAAATCATTGCGATTGAATTGTTATTAGGTAATTATAAACTTATGCAATAGATTTAAAGAAACCAAAATTGAAAATAAGAGAATAATTTCCATGAACTTTAAAAAATTAAACAACCATGAACGTGCTTTTTCGAATCAGCAACTACTTTTTCCTGTGGATAAACTCAATCACGCTGAAAAACAGCGTGCTGCTGGCCTGTTTATCGTCGCTATTATAGTCAACGGATAGTCGCCACCGGAGAACGACAAATGCTCGTTTCCACACATCAGCCCATGCGATATTCAACTGTTTGATTGAAGTTCACGCATTTCAGTACTTGTACAAAATTCGACCGTCGCGATTTTAGAATGACGCATTCAGTTTAATATCAGCGTGGTCACAGATTCACATCTTTTTGAGGTACTCGCCTCCATGGCACTCGCGAAGCCAAAACAAGTCGCTTTTAGAATTGTTCAATTTTCCTGTCAGAATCGATTTATTTCAGTTTTTCGCCAACTTTTTATCTTTCTATTAGGAAATCGTTTTAGATACCAGATATTGTCAGGTGTTATATTTAGTTTAGCCTAACGATGGGTTCTAACATGGCACAACACAAAGTTAGCCCGGCACTGGTGCTTCTGAGGTCGGAAACCGCGTTCATGCAGCTGTCCGTTTTTAGCTCCATGCCATATTCAAGGCTAGGCGGACTGTGGTCGTACTTCAATATGCAGTACGGAACGTAAAAGCTAACGTACGTAACATGTTAACACGGCGTCTGAATGAATTCGTCTTTGTCGGTATGTACCACATTGTAAATTCATTGTCACGTGTCTCTCTCCAGGCAGGAAGCTGAAAACGCGGTGACGATTGCACAACCAAAAGAGATGAAAACACAATGTCAACGGACTTGGCATGCAAAATCACATAATTTACGAAGTATATATGCAGCCAGCCATTTCTTCGCTTGATAATCAAATTTTAACTGGTACACTACAGTGCACAGTTAATACGCTAGTTTGTATTTAGCAAGAAGATTATCCCCAGATTTAGCTCGGAATGACAGTTGTGTAAATAAAGCCTAACGCTTACGCCGCGAACTGGCCGTTTCAGTGTTCATTTTCTTCCAATTTTCACGTCATGTATAATTTCATTCATACCACAAATTCAGACAATTGTGTAAAAAGTCCTGTACTTTATTATGGGCTGGGAATTTCCACCGAAAATGTGAGCGAACCGGAATTTTAGCTGACTTTGTGCGACTCCAAGGGTCGCATACACATTTCTGCGATTTACTCCGTTCCGTTTTTGGCAATGTATCGCAACTTCTGGAGAGTGTAACTTGGCGCCACGTTGACGGATTAGCCTAATCTTTGCACAGGTTGTAGTAAGTGACTGTTTCTACAAAACCGTGTCTCAGAATTTTGATAATGTTCCGAAAACAAAAGATATCGTGACAAACGTGGACAAAAGCCGTTAATTTATTCAGAATCCACCACTTCTCACTTTCAAGGCTAATTGTGCAAAAACAAAGCGGAGTATCAAAAATCCAGGACATGGTGTTTTACACACCTTACCCTGCTATCGATTGCAGTAAACGGCTCACCAATTGCCATCACCCTCTCGTACTTACACTTTTTTAAGTGAAAAAACTCAAAAACACACATTTTTGAGCAAAACAAACACATGCAAACAGGTTTTGAAATATTCTCACAATTTTTATAATCTTCAACTGTCGACCTACCCAAACATATACTACATGTTGGGTTAAAGATTCATTTTAATGGTAAAAAATCAGGTTAAAGAAAAGTGTCTGCGAATGTGGGTCTCCCCCTTAAACCAAAGGTTAAATGTCCTTTCACATCTAAGCCTATTACGTCGTATAAGAAGACATTGATATCGCTATAATTTCAGCGCAAGCCGGATACCTATGAACTAACTGCTGAATACTGAAAAATACTTTTTCTAGACAAGTTGGTCGCATATCGCTAAGATAATTTGAAAGTTGGACACATGCAACAACCACATGTAAATGGTCCTTGATAAATATGGTAAAAAAATAAAAATAAAATCCAATTCAAATGAAATGCTGCAAACACATAATAGAGGTATGATAAATTACGTTTTATTCGTTGGAGGTGGTTTTCTTAATCATTGACTGAGTCATTAAACCAACTCAAGTTAACTGTCAGGGACTTTGAAATTTATCTACAAAATTTACATATCCAATATACACAAGCATTAATTGAAAAACATTCTAAAATATCACTCGTCATCTTATATTATTAGCAGAACGCTTTATCGAAAATGAATTGTACACATTGTGAAACTTCACACATCAAATGACAGTACTTAATAAAAAGGAGACAATTAACTTCCTATTCGCACACACATTTTTGAAAGATTCGTTCATTTAAAGCCAAACATTTGGAACATCTATTCTATAACTTGCAAGAAATTAAGAAGTCTAAAGCACACAATCTCCAGTACAAACGTCAAATTTTGTTACAGCGACAATGCACAATATTCAAATATTAAGTAATTTCTGACGTTTTCTAATCTGAAACTTGTATTACGGGCAATGCCCACACAACAGATTCAAATGTCGGTTTCTGATATAGCCAACTCTAAGACACCGTCATCTGACCGCTGCCCATCTTGATAAACCAAAGTAACATCAAGTACGCCATTGCTGTACCATATCACCACCTTTACCGTCAAGTGCACCCGAATCTGCAGTTAGAAATAAACACAATATCAATCATACAAGTGGATTTTGTATCAGTTTGATTTTCTCACATTTAATATCCTTCTGTATCCATTCAGACTTACAATGTCTATTTTTTCGCAAGGAATGGTGGTATTTCTACGTTATTGTTACCTTGGTGATTTTAATGCTATGTACGCGAAAGCAGAATTACGTTAATATTTGGCCAACATTATCATCGTAGCATCTTCCACTAAAAGCCCTTATCCTTATGGTGTGTTTGTCAATGAATTGTATATTGCCTCCAATCATTTACAAGAACGAACGCCTGGATAGGTTGTACACTTACTTTGTGTGACGGGGGCAGCGTTGTTTGTCGATTTTGCGGTATTAGCATCTAATGTTGTGACTGGATTTTGATCTGAAAGGAAATTAAAATTGTTATTCAGGTTACAGCCTGCTTGTTCAAGTGATATTTGGTAGTGAAGGTATAATTCAACGGGGGGGGGGGGGGGATGAAAATGTACCTTCCGAAATGATTATTCATAATAATGAAGAGTAAAATGAAATGTTATAAATTGCAAGTAATGATTTTCCAGGAAAACGAAATGTAAGCTAAGATAATTGACTAAACGTTAATATTTATTCATGAATCTTCATTTTCTTACCGATCACTGTGGAAGCAAATCGATCGGTAGAATGTTGCATTTTTGTCAATTACACATGAAGGTAGAATGCGCCTAGTAGATAAATATTTAGACTTAAACTTTCACAAGCTTTCCTGGTCACCGCTTGTGGAAGTTCATTTTGAAGCTCTTGGAGAAAGAAAATACTCCAACGTCTTATAAAAGTCTATTTTTCGCCATTGAGTTAACACCGGGATAGCGTCATTTTTTATTTTAAATATCGGTAAATCTTTGGTAATTTGTTTCTCTAATAAAGATGGATGTGATTGAGAATGGTTGAAAGATTTTTTGAGGAATGTTTGAGCAAATGTTGAAGTCTTTCACTTTCGAGGGGCAAACTTCGTTATGAAAATATATTTGCTAACCCGTGCAGTCTATTTGACCTGTGTTGACTCCATCAAAGTCTTTGCATGTCAAATCACAGCAGCAACAGTCCGCTTGAAATTGCTGCACACATAGCTGAGTATAGCTACCACATTCTTCTGTATCTGGTGCAGAGTAGTGGATGCCGTTAAAGTTCGGTCTGTACAGTCCGTACGGGACCACGGCGATATATCTCTCGTGGCAATTGGTAAGGAAAAATTGTCACCACCCCTAAAGTATACGAGCAACGCCAGTCCATAGTTATTGCAGCAGCAGCCGTGTGTCGTCATTTGAAATGTTATCTCTGTAAGCCTATTTGGAGAGTATGTCACGTTCTGCGGGTGTGGACTGATAATTTGAAAATCATACACTGCATCTGTAATTATGAAGTACGAGAAAGCTTTACATCAGATAGAGATGGTAGTAAAAGGTAATTTTAATGTACTGAGATTTTTCGTTTGTAAGATTACGTTGGAAAACGCTAATTCTTACCTGAACAGCTGAAGAGTAAAAAAATGCCAAGTAAGACGATCAACTTTGCATGGAAACTACAAAGAGAAAAACAAAAATCTACATTAGTATGAGATCTCTAGATTCACTGAACAGAACTTCCTTGACTCTACATTAATGATTTGTGTTATAGCATTGGATAGACTCATACGACTGATTCTGAGTTACTAATCACAACAATAGAATAAATATGAAACAGGTATTTTAAAACGAACAAAATTAATGTGGTAAAAATAGGTAATGGGAGCAAACTAAATAAGTATGTTTTATTACTATTCCATCAATTTCTTTTTCAACACGCTAATGATAAAAAGAACGAAAAACATTTAGCTTTTCGGATGATTTGATTATACTTCAAACAGAATATGGCGTACACGTTTTTGTATGGGCAGTTGTGTATATGAAGGATATTCAACGCACTGCACTGTAAAATATGGAATAATCGTCGCAGTTACAGCCTTGCTGGTAACAGGAAAAACAAAGCAAACAAAAGCATTGATATATGAAGACCCTAGCATTTCATATACATCTTCAGAGTTACTCATAACAGGTAAGTTTTGATCTTGCATTGATCTAAGATATTCAAATATTCTGATGTTCGGTAATACCTTGTATAACATAGTAGGAGTGTGAAAATAACTGAGAGAGGAAATGAAGGACAAGGCACACAGAATGTTAATATAAAATACATCTACTTTAGGACAAAGACGTTATCTAACATGCCACCTGAAAGAAATATTTGGTATTTTTAGTTGAATGTAAGCTCATATTCAAATCAGGCTCTATACTTGAGATTGAACGGTGATTGGCAAGAAAAACTTGGGAACCACCATCAAAAATCACCACAGGCCAACAGAATATAGAATTCAACCAAGCAGTAAGCTTTCCGCAACCTTCAACACACCCTAATGTTTTCAAAATAGTTTTATTACCACTAATAAACTCACGAAACAAACAAAATAAAGATGAAATAGAATCATGAGTTTTCAAGAAACCTACTTAACTTATCTTTTCGTATGATATACATACCGATTGATGTTCCCTAGTTTTCTATAGCCAGTATGTGCTACAATTAAAGACGAACACAGTCTTGTTCGCCGAGAAATTTATAAGCAGGGGCGCGTTTGGGGCTATTTAAATGGGTCGAGCAGTGAAAACATCCGTCCTTGTTTCCATGGCAGTCGACAAGGGTACAATATTGACCATAAAAATTGCGATCAAAACAACTAGTAATAATATTAAAGAGTCCAGTTTTATCGACACAGTCGTGCTCTAACTTTGTTCAATTTAACCAGTTATTCAATTTATTCATTTGTCAACAGTCGGCATGGTCCTCTAAACTGAATCGACGCACAAAGTCAACAATTGTACATGTTTAATACAATGGAGTTTGAACTGTGCTACCACCGACTTCGTTACACTTTTAATCAGTATTACCGTTAATGAAATAAATCTCCGACCAACAGACGCAATAAAGTGTCCTGACATTACAACTTCGCCGATGCTAACTAGCCATGTATGCAACCCCGAAATTTCGGGGTTAGTTAATATGCTAAGCCGGTCGGAAGGTGTGAATCACGTACACATCGATAATACCAAAATAAACGACTCGAACAGCATTTGCATGCAAGGCAGTGTGTGGAAACCGCGACTATTTCTCCTGTAAAGTTTGATTGAATTTTATTTTCGTCACAGTCCCTCTACAAGGGACTATGGTTTCGTGGTATTTTCGAACTCTGACACCACATGGCAATTGCGATGCGACATCGGTACAAAAGAACTGAAAAGACGCTTCATTGTACTAACACCTATAGCACAAAAGCTGAAAATGGTCGAACGACGTAAGCACGGTCACTCAACAAAAGCGAGTGGAATGACCGTGGCGTGCAGACTTCGCTCGACTTCTATAGCTTGTAGACTTGACTGCCACTAAAGTTCATATTTTACAAGTATAACTCCTACTTTCTTTCGGTCCGTAGACAGAGACAATGTCTATGTATTCGACTCGAGTGCATTGCATGCTGATGTAGCCTCGCCAGTCACAATCGTTTTATCAAACATTTTGAATCAGACAAGGACTTCCGTCAGAAGAAAATCGTAATGAAAATTTGTACCATTCTTGAGGTTGCTAATTCAGCAAACAACACAGGCGATAATTGTGATTGTTTCACAGTCTTCAAACGCTCCCAGCAGAACATTTACATCAAGCAGTGGAGAAAGAATTCAATTTTAAATAGCCAAGTGCAGGTAAAGCTACATCCGAATCAAAAAAATATGAAAATACAAAATTGAGAGTCCCTTGATGACGCCGATTTTTTTTATGCCGGTGATATTGAGCTCGGGGGCCGCGGACCTCGAACGGAATGATGTTAAGTTACAGTCGTAGAGAAAGGTTTTCAGTTCGGACTTTGATTTACTTGAATTTGTGGTGATTCGGACTCAGTATTTGCTGCATCAAAGGGTGTAAAGTGTAAGATGAACGCTCATGACTACGGTATTTACATGCTGGTCATTAAACCACGGTGACTTCACCATACTAGTAATTTTGAATCCTATCTGCGGACGGCAGTGGATCACGTGGTTCATGCTGCTTATCTCTCGCCAAATGCCCTTGGCGAAAGGTTAGATCATGTTTTGTCTAAATAATGCATCAAAACATTGCAAAATTTGTTGAAACAACATTTGATGGACATTCATGATGAATTCATGGAGCATGAAATGGTAGTGATTCGCATGCTTTTTACATAACTCGCTGTTACGTTGTTAGCCTTTTCTATTCAAGTTAGATAAACATAATTATGCCAGCATAAGCCGCATAAACGCTAGAAGCGAGGACAGCGTTCCTTTTTGAACAGAGCTTACAAACTGCATTTTACCGGTGGTACACATTATGTTTGAAAAGTCCCCCTAAGATAAAAACACAGTGAGAGTGACAGTCACTGAAGGAAGACAGTTTTCACGAAAACAAGGATATCTCTCACTGCGAGTTGTCGTTGAAAGGCAACCAACGCCAATATCGTAATCCCCATCCTATGTTACTGCAGACATGCCTTCAAAATGACCCAGATGAAACAGTTTTGTGGCTATCGCTGAATTTTTTTAAAGGGATATATATATGTGTGTGTGTCACTTTAAAATCTTATCATTTAACGGCCAAAACAGTGACCATGAAATTTAAATTTCCATTTCCACATAAATGTTGGCATTTTAGTCCTGTTTGTGTAGCGTAGCCTCCGTCGATTTTAAATTTCACTGAACTAACGCGGCGAACAATGATTGCTTCCTTGCTCCCTGTTTCTCTTCGTCTCTTTGTCCATCTACATGTATCTTCTCTGTCTGATCACAGTCCCTCTGTGGATAGAGGGACTGTGGTCTGATCTTCATTCACAGTCGCTGTCACAAAGATAATCTATCTATCCACCCACATGATCTATCTATCTAGCTATTTGTCTGTCTGTTTTTTTATTTATGCTAAATGCTAATGGAAAATACTGGTCGAGAAGTTTTATAGCTTGTTCCTTTGTGAAAATTACACTTTACAATCACTGGAAGAAACTGGATTGCGAAATGAATTGCCCGGTCAACTTCCGTTGTCGGACAAAGACGATCTCGTTTGTGTGAAACAGAGGACGAGGCGACATTTCACTTTTATATGATATCCGATATTTACGGCTACTAGACTATACAATATCGAAATTAGATTGGCTTAGCCAGATCTATAAAGGGCTGAAATCTCCGATATATATTGGATATTTACGCGCGATTTCACTGAATCTAGTAACGTCCAGTATCGAAGCTAGAGTCAGTCCTTGGAAGTCGGGATTGGCTAGAACTGTGAGGCGGTGAAATCTCCGATATATAGCGGATATTGACGCGCCACTTTACTGAATCTAGTATCGTCTAGTATCGAAGCTAGAGTCAGTCCTTGGAAGTCGGGTTTGACCAGAACTCTGAGATGGTGCAATCTCCGATATATATCGGATATTTACTTGCGATTTGACTGAATCTAGTACCGTCTAGTATCGATATTAGAGTCACCAAATCGCCGATAAATATCGGGTAAATATCGGAGATTTCACAGATCCGGTGTGCCGAGGCACAGGACAAGTCATTCTAGTATCGTCTAGTATCGATATTAGAGTCCCCAAATCGGCGAAAAATATCGGATATATATCGGAGATTTCACAGATCCGGCGTGCCGTGGCACAAGGCAAGTCATGCAAGTATCATCTAGTATCGATATTAGAGTCCCCAAATCGCCGATAAATATCGGGTAAATATCGGATATTTGAAAATTTGAAAAATTGAAATAATCTGCCACGTAGTCGTTTTCGGGGCAAGGATATGGCGAACAGTAGGACGCTCGTTAGCTTCATTGCTTGTCAACAAACAGAGGGTATGCAGGATCAAAATGTCAGAAAATAAAATCTTCCGGGGATGTTACTTTACTACATTGCCAGTTATTGATGCTATGCTCGGGTCTATGGCTCGGAGAAGTGTTTTAACATTCACAGAAGGTCGATCGACACTCTTTAGGGACCGTTCAGTTTTTACGGCCGGAGGGGGGGGCGGCAAAATCCAGGGGGGGGTCATCATAATTTTGGAATCCGAGAAGGTCATCACTTTTTCACTGGTAGGAAAGGGGGGGTCACCACATTTTCAAAAACATAATACCTACAATAAAGTTCACTTTTATGCCATGGCTATGATCGACCCTCTTTACCGGCGGGCCGCCTTCGGCGGCCCACTACAATAAATATACTTTATGTATTACCCATGACCCTCTTAACCGAAGGGCTGCCTTTGGCGAACCACTCCAATAAAGTTTACTTTATACAATGTCCATGGACATAAGTTGTCTATGGAAATGAAGTTCAAAATTGCCTTACAGTCGTCCTAATTAACAGACGTTTGCATGGATGTGGCTGAGAAGTTTGTGCACTGGCATCTCTGCTACACGAATAAAGTGCGCCGCGTACCGGAGTTCAAATCCAAACCGTGCGGGTAAATTTGACATATGGGTTTTGGTTATTTTTCAGCGTGGGGGGGGGGGGTCATCAAAATTCTACGTCTGACAAAGGGGGGGTCATCATTTTTTCGCGAAAAATGCAGGGGGGTTATATTTTTTTGAACACCGGCGACAAGATTTTGCCGGGCCCCCCCCCCCGGCCGTAAAAACTGAACGGTCCCTTAGCGCACATGCACACGTCACTGATATGAAAACCTGGCTTTAACTAATGTTTACGGCTGAGAAGTGAGCCTTCACGATAAGTGCAGATATAATGTGATTTCAAAAAAACGGAAAAAAGTCCATGGAAATTTGCGGTGTAAATTTTCTTCTGTAGTACTATTTGATGCGGACCATCGCTGGTGCAGTCAGCCAAAAATAAAGTCGTAGTCTTACACCATGGAGCTAGAAACGGATCTGGCTCCATGCTTACACCGATACGTACGTTGTACCGCTGTATAAACCACTGATGATTTATACACGTCTAGGTACACATAATCAGGTGCCAATGTACTCTTGCATTGCACGGCCAAAACCGGTATCGATTTATCAACGCGTGACAGTCCCTCCTCCAAGCAAGAGACGTCCTTTTCAGGCTCCCTGGGTCAACCCATGGAGGTAAGGGTCAGCCATAGTCCGTATCGTGTTGAGGACTTGAGGGTGAGCATATCAAGGTCCGCATTGCCATAATGTTGGCCAGAAAATTCATCGTCGATAATCCCCTCATTAACTAATACTGTGAGCAAACTAACTTCATTTACACTTCGCCGCGAAATGCATACAGGTGGCGCTTTTCGCATCTGATTAACAGGCGTTAATAGGTGTCAAGTTAGCATCGGGGAAGTTGTAATGATGCCAGTTACTTATCATGCCTTTAAATATTTACGAAAGCATAATGAAAAGGGACTTTAATCATCGGAGGGCTTACTTTCTTTTGATGTTTGAGGCCTACCAAAAGAATGAAATACGGCCAATTATTTGGCATAACTTTAGTGTTTGGATACTAGAAAATGTATGTATTTAACAAGCTTCCGTACACAAATTAATTATCTGAAAGGTTATGAAACAATGTAGTTGTTTGAGTCGTTGACTTAATAAGTCTTCATATTTCACATAGTCAAATAACTGCTGCTCATAGTGACAAGAAAATTTGAAGGGGATAGCTCTGTACATGAGTAGCGAAGAACATTCTTTACCTGCAAGCACTTGCTTCAAATCGATTTTGACGGATATTTTCTAATTTGTCTTTATTAGCTTTGTCCGTATATTATTTGTACTTTCGACGAACAAATAGTTTTTGCTCCACTGACTCATCATACCATGTTGGCGTTTTTCTTGATTAATCGAAGAAATCCCGCGTGGTCCCACGGTTTTCGGGACAGAAAAAAATCCCACTTTTTAAAGACACAAGTGACATGCTGGATTACAAATTGACAGTAGACTCATCGAGAACCAGTCCCGTAACCTTTCTTTAATACCTAATGTCACTATGCGTGAAGTGCCACTTTTGTCATGACAAAGCGTCAAAATACACGTTTTAGCTTCTTGGTGCTTTCAATTTTATCCTAAAGAACCGACTGTTCTTCATTGAACCTACGACATACTATTCTGTGTGGACAAAAGTGTTCCTACAGATTAATCAGTAAAATACTGTGGGTACAACTTTCTACCAATTTCAAAGTGACTCTATGGTGCGTCTTTAGGTCAAAACATGTCAGCAGTCGCTGCTAATATACTTTTTACTGATTCTTTGTCTGGCCCGGTGTTTCGAAGTGAGGCTTTGGAATCTGCATAGAAATGACTAAAAGTTATAAAGTTGCTTTGCTTTATTACTTTCGTTTCAGCGTTTATAATATCAACACATTCATTTGTTGTGAAGTCAATTCTACATCGGCATAATGGGCAATCTAGTACCACTAAGACTTTGAGGAATTCCTCACTCGTTCGTTATATTGCGAGCCAGTAACACACAAGTTGTATGATCCTTACAATCCTTTGTGTTTGAGCTAATAATCACTGTTAAACATGGTCTCCCAGTAACAATGTGATGTAAACAAAGCAAAGTTGAGTAATTGTTTTATCATGCCTTCACAAAACAAATCAACCTTGCACGTGAACGAAGCCGAAGACGTAGCAGCTCTCCTTGAATTTCTTAATTAATATCAGGTGAAAGCCAAATCAGAACATGCTATATCGTTTATTGTCGAACTTCTGCCTCTGTTTTGAGCTACGGCTAATCAAACCCTGCTTTAAGTTCACTCGGCCCGAATTCCGCACGCCGTCTTGCATGCACATTATTGTGGTTTTATACACCATATAATCGCTATTAAAACGTTTGTAATTTGTTCGACTTAAACATGCAGATGTACTTGAAAGAGTCTATAAAGATAAGTTAAGCGCATTGATTTAAGTGTGTTCTATTGTAAGTGTATACATCGGAAAGCTGGAACTGTGTTATACGTCTCTCCTAAAGCACTGATTTTCAAAGCCACTTGGAAACTGTCATCCAGCGCTTGATCATATAGCGAGAAAATTTGTATAATGTTTTGTGCTACAGGCGTATATAATTGCGATAAGAACCATATTAGGGGCAGAGATATTTGCCTAATGTAAAGTACATAATGATATAAGTTGGGTAATCTGCAATTGGTTTTCTATATAATTTCAAACAAGTGAAACTGAATAAATAATGAAAAAAGCAGGGAAAAGTGGTAGAACATGAAGCAAATTTTCATACGGGTCTCAAAATTTATTACAGAAAAATTGATAAACGAAAAGTCAACTTTCTCTTAAATTGAAAGATCATAAACTTTTAAGGGACAATAACAGTAACTTTCAGAACTTTTTCGTAATTTGTACGCTGAAATCTAGTCCAGTTTCTTATACTTCCGAGTAAAGCAGAAAACAGAGTAATTACTTTGGAAACAGGACACATAATATACTACCGTTATTGTTGATTAAATGATGCCTGTACTTAGTCTGATACCATACTTATTCAGACAGACATACTTGTTCGGGAGAAGGCTGAGGAGCGAAGGTCAAAGCATATTATGGTTAACAATGGGGTAACCTCGTTCCAGGACATTCTCACTCACAGCCTCGAGCCCGACCAATTTAAATTACAAGCGTTATTGCCCACTGAATAAAATTTAATTCGCACTATGCAGTTGTCATCAGTGACATTGTTAATTTAACATTCTGAATTTTGAAAGTTGATCTTTGTATTTTCATGATAAAAATAATTTAATAGAAGGTATTCTTATCTTAATTAGCTAAATCACTGCATATTTCTTCTTTCGTCAACGTTTGTATTTAATGAATAATCTTTGCTTCAGTTACTTATTATATTTCGATGGCGGCTTTGATAACTGTTCTATGAAACTTGATGTCTGCTGACCGAATGACTTAAGTTGTGTGTGATACAGACAAAAATGCAACTTTTCTAGAGACAAGTAACGTGTTGGATAAAAATTAACATTCCAGTAATCGAGAACGAGCATAATAATTATTCTTTAATGCGTCATGCAACAATGCGCGAAGTGCTTCTTTTCCGACGACAAATCGTCAAATATACGTTTTAGCTCCATTATGGTTTTAATTTCAATCTTTTTTTCTTTACAGATGACACTGAGTCTTTATCACTGGCAATGACACATACTATCCTGGATAGACAAAATCTGTACCACAGTTTAATCGGTAAAATATTGCACTTTTAGCTTTCTACCAGTTGCTAAGTGACTCTACAATTGTCTTTTAGGCCAAAACATGTGAAAAACAGCAGCTAATATAACTATTTTGTTGTCCCTTGTTTACATAATACTTTGCCTGGTATTCTTAAGTGAGACTTAAAAGATCGACACAAACATCACTGTTTTTTACATTACCTTAAGTTGCTTTTAGCATTTGTAATATTAACACATTCATTTGTCGTCAGTCTATTCTATGAAGTTATGATTGGCAATCTAATCTGTAACAAAAAGTTGTAAAAGCCTGTTTGGAGCATTAATTATTTCCCTTTCAGGGAATTATGTTGTAGTTCTCGTAGAGGATGTGGACAGTAAGTGTATCAATGAAATCATATCGGGGACAAACGTTGTCTGAACTAATAATCACTGCATATCACAGTGTCCCAGCAACAATGTGATGTAAAAAAGTAAGGTTGTATAGGGCTTTAGCGTGCCTTCACGGAGAAAAAATCACTGCTACTTTGCAAAAATCGGAATACGTAGCAGTACTCCTTTGGTTTATATAGTAAGACCAGGTTCGAGAAAATTCCAGAAACTGATCGAACATGCCATACGGTAATTGCTTGCCAAACGCTTCCCTCCTTTCGAGCTAATGTTGACCTAACCCTGCTAAAATTCAGTCGGCCTACAGTCGTCTTCCATATATATTATTGTGGTTTTATGAATCACATAATAACCATCAAAACATTTGTTCGTTGTTCGATAAACCAGGAGCTAAAAATGTTGAACTTTTTTTTGAAATAAGCACATATAAGCTGTCATGACTTACAAGTGTTTTCAGGAATAAATTAAGCTCATTGAATCAAAGGTTTTCTATCGTGAATGTGTATCTCACAAAGCTGTTACTGTGTTATATGTCTAGACTGAAGCATTTGTTTTCAAAGCCAATCGGACACCTTTATCAAGTGTGCGTCCTTACATCGAGAAGCGTTGAATAATGGTGTGTACCACAGATGCATATAGTTATAATGGCATTCCTTCCGTTTAAACAAGCATACTTTGCCTCTAAAAACTGTCGATAGATCTCAGAGAGAGAGAGAGAGAGAGAGAGAGAGAGAGAGAGAGAGAGAGAGAGAGAGGATAAAGATAATGGCAGATAGATTAGGAGCGGAGAAGGTAGTCTAATGCAGAAGACATAATATTATATGAGTTGAGTAATCTACAATTTATTTTGTATATAATTTCAAACAGATACAATTAAAATAAATACAGAAAGACATAGGCAAAAAGAGGGCAAATATGAAACAGAAACAGACTATTTACATTGTATTATATATTCTTGAATACGATTGGGTAACTTTATTTATAACTTAAAAATTGACAGACGCAAATTTCAACCTTCTCAATCGAACAATAATATAATTTTAATCTATAGAACATTTTCGTTATGAGCTTATGTACGCTACAAAGCAAGTACATTTACGCATTTATCTGCTTCAGACAGAAAAATACAGGGTATTAATTTTGGAAACGGGACGCATCGTTTCTTAGATGTTACGGTAATTCTTGATTAAATGATGCATTTATTAGGGGGAACACCCGAAGGACGAAGCCTATTATGATTAAATTTGACTGGGCCTCGTCCAAGGACAGTCTTGCTCACAGCCTCGAACACGGCCAATTTGAATTACAATAAAACAAAGGTTTTTGCTCAGTGGGAAACTTTAATTCTGAAAATAATTTAGTTGTAATCGATGGCATTTGAAATTATACACGTACATGCTGAATTGTAAAGTTGATCTTAGTGTTTTGTATATGAACAAAATTTATTTTATAAACAGTAAAACATCCGTATAATCAACATATGAAATTACAGCCAGTTGCTACTTCAAAGCGAAAAATAAGCTATATAATAATACCTGTTCTACAAATATACATTTCTAAAGTTCGGCAGTAAACGGAAGAAAATAAGAGAATAAACTTTATTAATGGCAAGGTACAGAAACTTTATCAGTCAATTTAAATTCTATTTTACAGACATTCACTTTACAAAATATCCTCATTTGAAAAAATTAAGATTCTTAGTGGTCGTTTCCAGTGTTGGAAATCGGCATCAATAGGGGTTATATATCAAGCTAGGAATCTGCATCAAAGGACCGATAAATCAATATTATTACAATCAAAAAAGACGCTGCAGCCGTTCTTGATACTCCTGATTCTGAAAGAAAACATTCATTAGAGACGCTATGGTTACTAAAATTGTTACAATAATATTTTGCCAAAGGTTTACCTATACTAGAAAAAAGTTGTAGCGAAAACGTCTTTTAGATCACAACATTTTTGTAAAATCTCTACAGCTTAATTTGTAGATATATCAATTCTACTGTCATATCAATGGGGATTATCGTTCCAAAAATGTTGATCATGTATATGCTAGAATTACCTACCGGGATGTGTTGTGTCGTCTGCATTCATAATGTACATGGCAAGGGACGCATGAAAAAAAGAGAAAAGAAACATAATATTCTGGGAAACACATATAAAGGAAGGATAACAGACCGGTCGATATCAAAATGAGTTACGGTTATATGTCATATTTGGATGGTGAGGTGTAAAATAGCTCTCAGGTAAATAACTTCTATTACCTGGTACCGTGCAGTCCGTCTCGCCTGCATTGGCACAAACCAAAGGTATGCAATATTCATCGTTGTGGTCGTAACAATGGTCAGGGTCACAGTTACAGCCCGTACCATCCTCTAACAAGACTCTTAGAATAGATCGTGGTAACTGTTGTCCCAGCATTGCTCGGGATCAAGTTGCATGGACACCATAGCGCCCTCTATTCTTACTGTCTGGTACTGCCATATGACATCGCCAAACATGAGCGTGCCATGGTTGACGATGACAGCTGTGGACATGCCGTTGCCACGGAAGTACATTGCTATGGCGGCAAAAGTGTAATTGCAGCCTCGTGTGAACAAGGTTACATCAAGGGTTAATTCTGTCGGCTTGCTTAAGGTGAAGTACTACGAATTACGTCAAAATTAAGTTGTGGTGTAATTTTCTTGAAACTTTGCACAAATATTCTTGGAAGTTGTGCAAGTGCAAAAATGAAATAAAAAATGGGGGTCACCACGCTTGTTTCCATGGAAACGGACGTTAAAATGGCGTCGTTAGAAATAAATAAAAACGATATAATTCACTTAAACTAAAGAAAGCAATTATAAAACGCTTAGCAAACGAGTTAATTTTAATAAATACCAAGACTTAAGATCCATATCTATCGAATGTATAGTTTTCATGATGTTTGTGAAGAAATTTTAACATAAGTATCGACTACAAAATGACGATATCGAAATTATGTCACTAAATAATTTTCGAACGTTCTTCCTGTCGCTTTGAATGGTGTCATTTTGACCAAACTTGGCGAATAAACTCCTGGCATAATACCATTTAGTTTACACTTTTAATAAAAGGGTGTCACCACGCTACTTTTTACAATATCTCCAGGTGAATGGGTAATTTGCGCAATATAAACGGGAGAGAAATGTTAATTTTTCGCTCATATTGAATAAAAACCAGCTTCCTAGGGGGTCAAAATATGACAAGATTATAGGTCACATGTATTTCTAAGACACTGGGTCAAAAAATTAGGTAAAAGCGCAATTTCAACAATGACAGGTGATGTTAAATACATGCGCTACAAAATAACCCATTTGCGGCAGGCTGGAGTTAAATCTGCGCAGAAACGTTCTAAAGCGTGTGCGCGTCCGAATTCGTCGCCCTTTACCTTAAAGTGTAAGTGATGATGCGAGGATTTTGGTTGGTTATTTCGAAATGCACATTAAAACCTGTAAGTAAGCAAAAGTAAAGAGAGAGCCATCAAAACTGATACAATTCAACATTATCAAGAGAATTTCTTATGTAGGTAATATATACGTATGAATACATATGAATATTAAATTCTTGAAATTTTTCCAAAACTACACCAATATTATATTAACGTAGTCACTTCTATCTTGAAAGATTCATTACTTGAATTTAATTATTTGAATAATATCAATAACTTTCGATTAGAGTGAGGGAAATACAGGCCTGACATTTGGGTTATTGTTACCCAAAATATGTCCTTCTACGTCTTTAAGAGTCTGAAATGATAAAATCTGTACGTACCAGAAGCAGCATCATGGCATGCTAGTAGAAGCAGAAGCGTTGTCAACCACTCCATCAGAAGTTCGTTTCTGAAAATTGAAGATAGAAATGTAAGAGGGCGTCAGACGTCGCGACAGTTAAAAGTTAAACTACTTTAATGCCACTGTTTCTAAATGGCGCCTACAAGACCAATCTGTGTCTTTCAAGGTTACTTGCCGAAGAATGGACAATTTTAACTTAAATATAATTAAAGCTGAAAGTTTTTAAAATTGTTACATATCGTCACAACACACCAGGATAAACGACGTAAAGTTTTATAAAAAGTAAGACATGTTTCTTGTTCAAATTCTGAAATTAGCAGAAATGTTTGCGATTTCAAATAAAGAGCAGTTGCTTGGTATATATCATATTTTAATCTTTAGAGGCCTGTCATAGTCTACTCAAGTTTACCAAATATTTGTGACCTCAACACAAATTACAGTGAATTAGCTGAACGATTATAAAACTTTTCCACGTCGTAAAAGCATTCAAACCGACCAAATTTTAGTTGGGAATAGAAAACTAAAGAAAATTCAAAGAGAAGCAAAGTAACTAGAAGAAAAATGAAAAGGAAGATGTTGGAATAATACTGACCTCAAGACTTTATGCGGATGGCGATAACTTCTCACGCAAAATCGTAATAGATAATTCCTGGTCAACTTTCATCGAAAACACCAAGGTGCTGTACTAGACTGCGTGAGTCATTATAAGCCTACAATCGATATACTAAATCCTAGATTTCATGTGACAGTTGTTGGCAATAAATCCAATAGTTTAAAATAACATCAATATTTCTATCCTTTAAATAATGAAATACCCAACCCTAAAATTTCTTATGATCCTTTCAGCAGCGGCTCAATAACGTCACACAAATACACTTTAGAAATGCTTAAGCGAGTATTAATAAAACAATTCTCAGGTAGCTGGAACTCAATTAAGTAAGACTTGTTCAATGAATTGTTTGTCAAACAATGGTTTCACTGTTATTTTTAATTTGCTCTCTTTGGCAAGGCAAGCAATAAGGCAGGTAGTTAATTACGATGGCTGTAACTGCATTCGATGAACCATAAAGTGAATGCATAATTTCATATAATTTAAATTCAAGCTTTTAGAAATAGTTTCAAAGTCAAATATATCTAGCCTTATATCTGTTTGATATTTTTAGTGTATGGTCTTTCGATGTTTCCTACTTTTCATGCGTGGCTTCGCCGGAAACGCAAACATTCCATTGTGTATTGCGGTTAACTGAGAAATCAAATTTGTACAGAGAAATGGAGAAAATGTAAATTTTCAAATTAACAACATCATTTCCTTGCCTCCAACTGTTCACTTTAGGCATGTTTGGTGGACTGTAACACACTTCGTCTTAAGAAAAACGTCAATTAATACAAGTTGATCCCAGGATGGCCCCCTGTGCCGCACTCAAGCTTTCTCCCACAATTTTTCTAGTTAAAGATAACACTGATGACTTTATTTCATACAACAAATGCCTCTTACAATTAAGCCACTGATTGCAAAGTTCAATTAAAGTTCATTGATTGGATATTCGACTTCTGGTAAAGTAAAACTTAGAAGTCACAGCTGCATTATGAGACATTTAAAAGATCTGAATTGTTGAGGTTTATGTTGACAGTAATTGAAGATCAGATCATTTGTTTTCGTATTTCACTTTTCACGGCTTGTGTTTAGAATTGCTGAAGCTCTGCATAGATTTAAATATCTGCAATAAAACAACCCGTCTTCATAAGCCATGTAATTTCAAGTTTTTAAATGATCACAGGGTTCACATTTTCAAATCTCCTGACTTTTGATCAATTATGTCGAAGCTAAATTAGGTTGAGAACTGTCCCAAGTTTATTAAAACCAAAATTATTGGCTGCGTTGTTTAGTTCCCAACCACAAGAGTTTGTTTTGTTCCTTTAAACCTTAATTGATAGTTTCTTTCTGTGTACACCCATTGTATACAATAGCTCGCAGAAGTTAACCTAACCTTTAGTTGCGGTATATTTGTCACTTTATCGAGGGTTGAAGAACTTCGATATTCTTTAAACGATTTCAAAAGTAGGGACTACATATGTGTACATTCTTTCATACCATTACGGCCATCTTAGTCTCGAATCACGATTGAGAAATAACCCAGTGGCTGCAGACTGACGAGAAAGTAGCTCACACACCGGAAAGTAATCAATCATACTTGTAGCTTTGAGTGTGTTGGCGTCTCGTACACTATCGAAGATAATAATGTACGATGCTCTTTAATCCTATATCACTGAGTCAAAGAGGATTGTTACGTGTTGAATAGAACTGACCTTGTGTTACGTCATACACAAATGGTTTGGTTTTCGGCGCATTCAATCAGTATAGGAGTATTCTAGCCTTGCTTTAGACATTCGATGCTTTTTGCCTAAGATATTCTATGATTTTCTGGCCTAAAAATATGGCTGTGCCATGGCTTTTAGCATGATATTACATGACTCGAATAAATGAGATATTTAACTTTCGCTCATTCTTTATTCCACTGATTCTCAGTTAAAGTGGACAAAGTGGAGGGTAAAATGGTTTTGTATTTTATGTCGGCTAATCAGTATAGTTTTATATCCTGACTATTGGTGACATGACTTTGCACTAATGTGCAAATTTTGAACACATAAATCAACTAAGTTTTTATTTTTCGTGCTATTCAATTATAAGTATGCAAATTTAACGAGTAATTTACGTTACCAAGGAATGTTTTTGAAATAGTTATACCCATTAAAGTAGCCACAGATATTTCGGAAAGTAATGTTTTCATTTAAGAGCAAGTTACCCATAGCCTTCATGAAATAGGTAATTGACGCTTACAACACAATGTTGATAGACAAACAATACTGCCAAGTTCGTGATACCATCAATCTTAACAAAATTTTCATGAACTCTGGTATCATCTTTTATGATATATAAAAGTGACTATAGTTTCGCTTTAAATTGTTTGTTTACTTGTGTTGTGTACGAAATAAGAACACTGAGATTAACAACTGCGCTACGTTGTTAATAAAAACATTTATATGGCCCTAGAAAGTTGTAACGTAGATTACGTCAATATTGTCGGTGGTAACGTAAATTAAAGAAACTATCACAAGTTACATGGATCTTGTCATCTTTTAAACATTTTGTTTTGTCATAATTAATATCAAAGGAACAAATTGACTTTATCAATATCAATCTTTCTGTTAACAACTAAATCACTTTGATTCAAAACTGTATGTTATCTAATCTCTCTTAGGAGGGATTATGGAATGTTTTATCCATCAAATGGAATGTTTCATCCATCAAAATTCCAGCATTTCCCTAAAACACTTTGCGTTTCAAATGAGATCATAAATATCGGATGAATTAACATTTGTGTAGTCCTCTGCAGCAGTTGTCAGCTATCTGCCACATTGATATTCACGGTAAAGTCGATCTTGAATGATAATAACGTAAATTACATATTAATTCCGATTGCCTCATAGAAATGTAAAGTTGAGAAGTCATCGACTCTGCTTGGGAAATAAAAGTAAAAATTCAAGTTTAATCGTCATTTTCATATAGATATAGAGTAAAGGGCTATAATCAATCATACTGACAAGAAAGGCAAATGCTACCGAACACATTTCGAAACGCAACATGCAGTAAATAAATTGTCTGAGAATTCAGAAATATCATTCTCTTAATAACAATGTCAGTATTGTAGCAGCTTCATTACATTAAGAAGTTACCCTTGTTTAAAATATCGATAAGTTGGACTTAAGGAACTTAGATGGTATTTTAACGAACTGTCTCATCCTTTTCCATAGCAAAACTTCTTCTTGTGCTAGTTCATCTGTTAATGAGCTTACATGCAGAACTCTTCCACTTTTATATTTTTACTTTTGCTCAATACAACACAATACATCTTTCAGTGAGAGCCTTGACCTGGGCAATTTTCCCGTGTCGTATTCTGTGACTGACATATTACTGAGTGCTTTTTTGACTTTCTGTCTTCTCCGACAACAACTGCATTGACTTTGGAATTTTCGTTTGTCTTTGCTGTGCTGCCCTCTTACTATAACTATTTTACTGGGTTGTACTTCTTGACACGCTCCCTATCCTTCCTCTTAAACTCTCCCCTCTTTAGGTCACTTTTCATTCTCCTTAGGCTCTATGAATTTCTACTCTTGCTTTCCTCATTCTGCAAATAGTAGACATATTGCCCATGGGCCATGGCGATGTTAGAAAAAACCAAGACACATTGTTGTCACATATAATTGTAATCTACGTTACGGTTATTGCAACTAAATAGTATCTATTAGAAAATTACAGTATGTTTGAATATGGCGTTTTGAGGAAGTCGCAACTTTGTTGTTTACTACTTGGTACTTTTACAAGCTTTAAAATATCAAATGTAATTTTATAACGAGTGCTTCTTCGCAAATGTACTTACGTTACCGCTACTTTGAAATTTGTTAATATTTTCAATAGATATATGATTATATATATTTCTTTGCCTTTGCTGATTATTAGTTTGCTTCGTTAATTTGGATATTATGTCAAAATACCAAACGTTTTACTGAAAATCTTATTTAGCCCTATTCAGTTTGCTTTTTAAAACTTAAGTAATTTACGTTACAATGCCCACCTGCAAATATGGTCAGTCATATGATCCAGATTTATATACAGTGTTGCTAAATGAAGTTGATTCTCAAGTTGTAATGTACCCGAACAGCAAGACAGCAAGATAACAAATCATATAATGACACGTATCGTTACTGTATCATGGACGCGTCAAGATGAGGCAACACCGTACATGAGCAAAATATTCACAGGGTCTGTCTTTTAGAATCATTTCCTCACATTTTGGTCTGTCTGAATGGTGATTTGAGTCGTCTGCTGTTGCCAGCTACCGGACAGCCTGTCGGTCTCGTTGTGAATAGTATTGGGGTTAACACCAAGTCAGTGTGCGGTGGCCTCCTTTAGGGTAATACGCTGGTAACGTTTTTTACTAGTAACGTAGTTTACGTAACGTTCATTACATTTTAAAAACTTTTTACACAATTTCTGCATAAATTCAGCCTATTGAAAACAAATATCTGTTTCATATGAAAGATGACCTTGTTCAAAAATAAATTATGTGAATTGCTAAAACTTATCTACTTGAGCAATCAGAAAATTAACGGTAACGTTTATTACATGATTATCTATACGGGTAGAATGGGCGAATATGGCAAAGGAGCAACTTCATGTTGTAAGGAAAACATTGTTTACTTACTACTGAAATAGAACTAGAACAAATCATGTCCATGTACCATTTCTTTTTGTAACAGAATAAGGAAATATATCCGAATTAATGGCGTACTTCAACAATGGACAAAAATTGCTTGATGAACAATAACGTAAATTACCTTGATTATACGACAACGAAAGTTCATGAAGAATATGATGAAGGCAGTAATTCTTCAGCGTAAAATTTGCGTTAATAAATGCGTGACATATTACTACAAAGAAAAAAGGAACGAAATATTTCGATACCCCTGCAAATTTTCTGAGAACAGAGTGAACGTAAAGAGTATACTGAATGCGACATTTGTTTTACTGCAAATTTGATGAGAAAATCAAATTCAGAAAAGGGTAAAATTATTCAAATAATGCATTTAAATGGTACATGTAGATGTTTCTAGTGTAAAAGAGCTATTTTGTTTAAAGTTTTAACATCCGATAAGACTTCCTACGCACTGTTCGTTTCTTTTTTTATAGCCATACGACATAGCTCACACCAATTTGTCCCAGTTAACTGAGAATCAGTGATTCAAACAAACCATTATCAAGGACGGAACATCATCACAAATATACAAAGATGTCCAACATTTTCAAATGATCAACTCTCATTTGTTAATCCGCAAGCTTTAAACATATCAAAATCATACTAAACAAATTAAAGTACATCACAACTAATATAAGCTACTTAAGTAAACAAACCCTTAATATATTGTTATAAAAAACAGGGACAGGTGTTATAATAGTAATGCTCACAGAAAATACACGGTTAAGTGAAACAATAATAACAACGAGCATGTTATCATTGACTACTAAATAATTTGCAGTCACTTTGAAGTGGTTCATTGTTCATGACGAAGGAATTGTATCTACGGTAATAAAATGTCTATATCTCTAATTAGTCAATAAGGCATATGAAATGTCAATTTATTTCACCGTATCATTTTGTTATGTTAGTAAATCAATTGAATTCGTTCATGTTGCCAGTCACAAATGAATTTAAAATTAATAATGTCAGCTATATAAGTTGATTTAAAGGACGCGTTTCTGGACAAAGGGAATGATCGGGAAAGGAAGTCCGTTCAACTTAAAGTATGTTAGATATTTTGACACAAATAAAAGGATGAAGCCACTTTGCGTGATTTCGATGACGTAAAATACAGACAGTAAATGTAGGAAGTTATATTCATGAAACAGATTATCCAATACATATTATTACTAAACACATATGAAAGTGAAATCAGAACGTCGTATGAAATCAAAGAGCAGCATCAAGCAAACTTGTACTCGGTGATCGACTGATTGTTCTCCAACAATTCTCAGCCTTCAGTTGTTGTCCGTCCGTATATCCTTCATGATGAGATGGCCTTGATTCAGTGCATAAAATTACACTGTGTGCAAAACGAAGGAATATTGTCATCTCACAGTAGGTTGATAAAGTTAAAAAACAAGTTTGGTGCAGTAAAGATAATGCATTACTAAAGTGCCTTGGCGTTTTGTATGGTTTTCATATTCTCGGTGATAAAGGAACACAAAATTAGTGTCATTGCTGAATTAGCTGTTATTACACCCTGTTTCATATTTTGAATAAAAAGTGAAACGGGTTGAAGAATGTGGACTAAGTCTGTAGCGCTGCACTTTTGTGAAATAAAACGTGCTCCTTTTGTGCGCTCTCCTATCTATATGCCATTGTACCTCCCTCCCTCCCTGCACACATGCACGCATGCATGCATACATACATACATACATACATACATACATACATACATACATACATACATACATACATACATACACGCACGCACGCACGCACGCACGCACGCACGCACGCACGCACACACACACACACACACCACACACACACACACACACACACACACACACACACATACATACATACATACATACATACATACATACATACACACATACATACATACATACATACATACATACATACATACATACATACATACATACATACATACATACATACATACATACATACATACATACATTCCCAGCAGAGTGACAAAAGACATGAATGCAATTGGATAGGCATATAGACAAAAGGTACCTGTACATTCCAATGAACCCGTAGACGAAGTATCAAGGGCCAGACACGTTTCAACAGTGTCGCATTTCTCCCTCCCACAGCAATGACTGCCAGTCAGAAGTCTGATACAGAGTTGGTTGTAATTTCGACAGTTCTCAGTGTCTGGCTGGACGATTGCAACCACATCCTTGATGTCAATTCTAGAACGTAAGGGAATGCGGTCACTATAACGCAGACAGTGTTGCCTAGCAACAAACCCATTTGAAATACCATTGCCTTTGAAATAAATGATAAACCCTCCGAAGTAATGGCTACAGTGTAGATCTTCCATGTCGATATCGGTGTCAATGTCAATGTCGATCGTTATCTGGGTTGGGTACAAAGGGTTGTATCTAACAGCACCAGCATCGTGTATAACGAAATTTTTGATATGTACTTCTGAAGAGAGAGAGAGAGAGAGAGAGAGAGAGAGAGAGAGAGAGAGAGAGAGAGAGAGTGAGAGAGAGAGAGATTTCAATAGCGATATGTTCATGAAATAGTACTTGCATGAATATTAATATCCAAGATTATAAGGCAATTTCTTAAGTCAAAAGCACCGTTATATAACATCTTTTTTAATTTCTTTCATCAAAATTGAGCCGATTCGCAACAAGCATCGATTATGCATTGCCCATTACCAAAGAAGTAATAAGGAATAACGAATCTTGCCCATAGACCACAGATCATGCCATTCCTTAAATCACCGGTTGTGAGTTGGCTAATGTAGACTTCATAGGTTTCGAACTCAAACCTCTGAGAAAGCGAATCGGACATCCTAACCTTTGACATTTAGAAGAGTGTATCCGTCACCAGCAAGTTACTGGAATTATATAATTGGCGTTGCAAGACCAGAATTAAAGCAGAAGCAAAATTTAGTATAAAAGTAAGTATGTCACATACCATTAACTTTGTACAGGTACAGTGCGGAGTAAAAGAGAGCAACTAACACGGCTTTCCTGTAAGAAAACACAGGGAAGAATAGTTATAGACTGGCCCTAAGTCGCCAAGCTTTTCTCGGCAGCTGAGTTACTGCCTGTGGGCCATGGCATTCACCCAACGCTACACGCGACAGCCTGCAACTTAGCATGACGGTTTACTGGTGCTTAGTCCTTCAATTTATATTATGTTTTGATACTTTACGCCCACAGACTTGGAGCAATTCAAGAATAATTGGAAAAACGTCAAAAAACTAAACCGACAAGACAGTTGCTGCTATCTGTAAGCAGAAAGACCTGATTATCAAACACAAAGACACATTTCTACACAATTCAGCCACAGTTTTCAAGCCGTAAACATGCTATTACGATGCTGTTTATATTATCACTGAAATAAACATAATTATTTACAACAATAATGTAATTTCTTTTCCAAATTATGTTGCTTGTACCTACCTAGAACCAATCATCTTTAAGAGGGAACGGTGAACCAGACAAGGAGTGTAATGAGCAAGATTAGTTTCAGGTAATGTTCGTAGCGCAACGAAATAACGCATGACGCAATTAACTAGTAGTGCGATATACCCTGCCCGTGCTATAAATATCCGCTTTGTACGTGTAAAAAACATTTGGTAAGAAACCAATTTTGGCATTCCTTACGGCAACGGATATACCATATTAACTTCCGGCCTATAAACACTGACTTAAAATCAAATATCTCGCTGTATTGTACATCATTAACATTTGCTTAAATTAAATTACGTGTTAATATTTTTATTCACTCGTGTTTGTATAAAGAGTAGGACACTAAATGTTCTTACGAATACAGAAATTTAGTGGTCTGTATTTATGCACCATTTATAATGTTTATCGTCGTCAACGACAAGATGCCAACGAAAGAACGCTTATTAAAATGTGAAGATATTAACTGATATTACGATGACTAGCTCAATTACTCTGGACAATGATCATATTGTGAAAATGCAGTAATCAAGTCATGTTTACTGGACATTGCGCTTACGCTTTATGTAAGGAATTATTGGAATGACTTTCCCCTCTTTGTGGCTTTATAAATTCCCCCTTTTTTCTCTAAAAGGGGTACATCCATCTCAATTTCTTCTGACGGAACTTCAAGTCATTGCATTTTTTGTCAGTCATCTGTACAAAAACATGTCGATGTCTGTAATTACTCATCTCTGATTTGTATGTAAGCAGCGATAAAAATAAGAGTTATCGTGACTTAAACATGTTGACCTATTCAGTACATTTGCCCCCACCTCACAACCCGTTCACCTATGAAATACGATGGTATCAACCGGGACTCGAACCCACAACGCACGGCACCCAATCACCTAGCCCAGAGGACAACAGTCAAACCGCTCGACTAAATCCCCAATCCTAAAAAGATTGGTTCAATAACCGAGCTAAGGATGTTACAATTTTGACTGCGCCCTCTCCACTCGCCGTAGAGTTCGTGAAGCACTCACGCTAGCACACACGCTATCATACATCTCACACAAACTATATCGAAGCGAAGCAATGAATACAACGCTTTACACCGGGCGGAAGATAGCCTCGGGGACAATTCTGTCCACCAGCAGAGCTATCGACCCGGGAAAGAGAAATACGATGGTATCAACCGGGACTCGAACCCACAATGCACGGCACCCAATCACCTAGCGCAGAGGACAACAGTCAAACCGCTCGACTAAATCCCCAATCCTAAAAAGATTGGTTCAATAACCGAGCTAAGGATGTTACAATTTTGACTGCGCCCTCTCCACTCGCCGTAGAGTTCGTGAAGCACTCACGCTAGCACACACGCTATCATACATCTCACACAAACTATATCGAAGCGAAGCAATGAATACAACGCTTTACACCGGGCGGAAGATAGCCTCGGGGACAATTCTGTCCACCAGCAGAGCTATCGACCCGGGAAAGAGAAATACGATGGTATCAACCGGGACTCAAACCCACAACGCACGGCACCCAATCACCTAGCGCAGAGGACAACAGTCAAACCGCTCGACTAAATCCCCAATCCTAAAAGATTGGTTCAATAACCGAGCTAAGGATGTTACAATTTTGACTGCGCCCTCTCCACTCGCCGTAGAGTTCGTGAAGCACTCACGCTAGCACACACGCTATCATACATCTCACACAAAACTATATCGAAGCGAAGCAATGAATACAACGCTTAACACCGGGCGGAAGATAGCCTCGGGGACAATTCTGTCCACCAGCAGAGCTATCGACCCGGGAAAGAGAAATACGATGGTATCAACCGGACTCGAACCCACAACGCACGGCACCCAATCACCTAGCGCAGAGGACAACAGTCAAACCGCTCGACTAAATCCCCAATCCTAAAAAGATTGGTTCAATAACCGAGCTAAGGATGTTACAATTTTGACTGCGCCCTCTCCACTCGCCGTAGAGTTCGTGAAGCACTCACGCTAGCACACACGCTATCATACATCTCACACAAACTATATCGAAGCGAAGCAATGAATACAACGCTTTACACCGGCGGAAGATAGCCTCGGGGACAATTCTGTCCACCAGCAGAGCTATCGACCCGGGAAAGAGAAATACGATGGTATCAACCGGGACTCGAACCCACAACGCACGGCACCCAATCACCTAGCGCAGAGGACAACAGTCAAACCGCTCGACTAAATCCCCAATCCTAAAAAGATTGGTTCAATAACCGAGCTAAGGATGTTACAATTTTGACTGCGCCCTCTCCACTCGCCGTAGAGTTCGTGAAGCACTCACGCTAGCACACACGCTATCATACATCTCACACAAACTATATCGAAGCGAAGCAATGAATACAACGCTTTACACCGGGCGGAAGATAGCCTCGGGGACAATTCTGTCCACCAGCAGAGCTATCGACCCGGGAAAGAGAAATACGATGGTATCAACCGGGACTCGAACCCACAACGCACGGCACCCAATCACCTAGCGCAGAGGACAACAGTCAAACCGCTCGACTAAATCCCCAATCCTAAAAAGATTGGTTCAATAACCGAGCTAAGGATGTTACAATTTTGACTGCGCCCTCTCCACTCGCCGTAGAGTTCGTGAAGCACTCACGCTAGCACACACGCTATCATACATCTCACACAAACTATATCGAAGCGAAGCAATGAATACAACGCTTTACACCGGGCGGAAGATAGCCTCGGGGACAATTCTGTCCACCAGCAGAGCTATCGACCCGGGAAAGAGAATACCTCCAATAGACACCGGTTTAATGACAATTTTGACCTCTCTATAAGACCGGATTCAAATTTAGCACACACGCACAGAATCAGTGTTATCATAACTAAAAGACATCACTTATCGGCCTTTTCAGGAAAATTGATGTAAACACAAATAATACTTTGTGTTCTACAGTTTACTTTCAATGCACAATTTGTAATTATACTGAGTTGTTTTTCATATTTATTTCGTTAAATCAATAGAAGGCTACATACCATAATTTAAATATTAGAACACGTTTGGCAATAATTATAGATACACATCAATGTCTATATGTATCAATATACATTATTTTACAAGGTTTCTTTTCCAAACCTCATGAATGTATCTGTTAACAAGTGTGGATAATATTTATAAAAATGGTACTATTCTTTTACATGCTTATTATTTTAAACATTTGTATTATCATATTATTATACCATTCTACAATGCGCCATTCTGATTTGACGAGAGCTCATTCCAGCGATGCTAAAATACTGTTTTAGCACTGATAGCAGTGCTAAAACGGGCCCCTAAACCAGCATTTTCGAAAATTGCCCGGTCGGTGCATTTGAACGTACCTATCTAAACCACAGACCCTCGAGAAAGACCAAAACAGTCCACTATGTTTCAAAGACCGAAGACCGAATTTTGATACACAGGTAAAGTGTGGGTCTAATAACTCACCTCTTGGTGTAAATAAGTTGGGATCGATGATGAAAGACATCTCTGAAGCAGCACGTTTGGGGTATGATGCACACAAATATTAGGGCGACAGCGCACCGTGCACTTTTCGGGAGTCGAGACGCGATATATCCTAGTACCGCTCTTTACAATGAAGATAGTATTCGTTCATCCACAAATAAATTGACACTTCCTCACAGTAACGGTATGTCAGATATTATTTACCAAAGTTTGGGCTATAACAGATCGGGATGTCCTAACGATGTAGACCAAGAAGTTCAAAATAACAATGGGATGACTCCTGGCGACTGCGACGATATTTGACATCAAATGCAACGAGCAGTGTCAGCGTCCAGCTCTCCCTGCATCGGGCAACACACTCAGAATCTGCACAACTGTTCATAACAGTTGCAGTCATCGCAAGTCTGGATTATTTCAAAACTGCTTGTTTTCTGGTACAATTAACGTCCAAATTATCCATCAAAAATAGATCCTGTAACTTCATGTGTGCCACCACTGTGAATGTCGCGACGGTATGTACAGAATGAGACAAATCTATTTTTAGTATGCCAAAAAAGCCAGGACTATTGTTCTTATGTAAATTTACGAAAAAAATTGTTACTTTTTTCTTTTGATTTGAACTCTTGACCCATTTTCTGTGTGAGTGCAGCAGGTATTTTTGACAAGTATCGTTCGTGTTGCATGCGAATAAAATGTAATGTCGATATGGACGTAATGCGTATTTATCGTAGGATACTGTGTGCCTGTACGGAATCCCAACTTACAAAAATGCTCGGTCTCGGGCGCAGAATTTCCGACGTTCGATCTCTCAGACGTCCGTTTTCTGCATTTGGCGCTTAGAATGATGAAAATACCCAAATTAGACAACAAATGCACGCAAGTTGATATAATATAATAGCAATAACCCCCTTCGCAGTCGGGTATACACTCGATTTTGGTACAATTCGCTCCATATAGCACTCGCCTATCGGCTCGTGCTATATGTCGCGCATTGTACCAAAATCTCGTGTATACCCTCCTGCGGCGGGGGTTATTGCTTAATTATACAACACCAAATGAATGTACTCTACACCAAAGAAATGCGTTACTTGAAAGTGATATAGAAACGCCGAAAAATCAGAAGACCAAAATTATCTTTTTAACGTAAAATCCACGTTTTCAAGTGCGTAAGTTTGTGTATACAGAAATATCTGCCTTCGTCTTTTGTCGCCGTCTAGTTTCATGAATATAGGTCATGTGGCATGCACGTGCCAATAAGACTCAGTCATTAGTGAAAATGTTTTGAGTCGTTACCGTGCCATCTTCGAGCTCGAAAGGTGGTGCAGATAAATTCCTTATTTTTTTTCAGTTATTGAAATGAATGGGTAACAACAAAGGTGTGTTTCTCGCTTTGGACTATAATCACCCTAAACAATCTTGTCTCACTTGGCAAAGCAATTATGCGTACATTCTCAATTAAAAACAAATTCTTTTATGATAAAGGCATTAGGTTCAGTTGCGTTGATTACATATTTGCTAGAATAAACTCCTGAATTTTATTGGCAGCATGCAAATATTGGATACTGCTTGCATGTTCTATGATGATCTGAATAAACTGTTAATCGTAAAAAAAACTTCAGCCATGGTGGGAAGGAAAGTCCTTTGTTTCTCATCGAATAAATGTCAGGAAAGGTTTTCGAAAAAGCGACATGTCCGTAGGTTGCCTCCGGTTGATTAAATTACTGTGAAGAATAAGAGTGTAAGTAAGTCTTGGCTTCAGAAGTATGTTCTGTGGTTCACATTGAAAAGAATTCATAGCATCTTGAATAATATCTTAACGAAACATAATGGTCGACGAAATATTAATTTATATGCCAATCCGCAATAGTGTACACAAGGAGTGGATGAAGTTCACTGCATGGTGAAGAGTGGTCGATAGTTTGTGTATAAATACAACCATTGTTTAAAATGTGTAACATCAAACCCGTTTATAAATGTCCACTCAGAGTAATATCAACAGACCAAGCAGAGAAGTTTATTTGATGTTTAAGGATGAATGCTTACGTTGTTGTGTATCAGATTTCTTCGGCTCATTTATGACTCTGAAAGGTAAATAAATAAATAAGAACAGGAAAAGTACGTCACTTTATATTATTGCTTTATATTACATTATAGCTTTGTTTTGTGAGCAAATGTGGTAATATTTAGTGACATACCGCAACAATAACAGTCGTGAAACAGCAACATCAGTAACAACATGAACAATAACGGTCATCACAAAAGATATTTACAAAGCAACGACGACGACGATAACAACAACAATAAAGAAACCAGCAATATATTACACTCGCAACAACAAGAACAGCAGTGACAACTACACATCACAGGCAATAAGAAGAAGAAGAAGATGAAGAAGAAGAAGAAGATGATGATGATGATGATGATGATGATGCTAACGATAATGATGATGATCATAATCGTCGTTCTCTATATTATTTACCTGAGCAATCCAATTCACCAGGGGATGAATCATGGAAGGACAAACAAGTTTCAAGGTTGTAACAGTATTGGTCTCCACAGCAACCGCGATCTTCAGTGAGGAGTCTTACACAAAGGTCGTTGTAATCATGACAGTGCTCGACGTCAGGTTTATGTTAGCTACGGCATCGCTTATAGTAAATGTTGTGTGTGTAGGGATTTTGTCTCCAAACAACAGACGAGTCTGCCTGGTTACGAACCCATTAGAGATTTCGTGTCCTTTTAAGTATACGATCAGCCCTTCAAAGTAGGGGTCGCCACAAGACGTACCGTGTACAGCTACATCAACATCGAATGTTATTTTGGTAGAGCGGTTTGGTTGATATTTGATGTTATATACATCTCTGATAACAAAATTTGTGACGTCTACGTTCCATCCTGTAAAGTAAAGCATATGTACGCCTTTATAATATTAAGAACCAAAAGAAAACAATAACAATAAATAAGTAAATATAACTGTAATGTAATTTAATTGTTCATAGAATCAGAGATTTTACTGCATTTTTATCGCAATCAACTGTAGAATTAAATTTCGATGTCTTTATCGTCATCCTCAAGACAAACGTCAATAGTTTAAAAGCTCTCGAAACAAAATAGAAATTATATGGTTTTAAATGCAGATACCTACCTTGGACACTGAATTGTGCTGTGCAAGAGCAAATAGCGACCAATGCAAAAAAGCTCCTGTTAATAAAAGCAGAGGTAATAGTGAATAATTACGTTCACCAAGATCTCAAAACCGCAAGATGAAATTACGTCGTAATGTTCAGGTTTTATTTATAAAGTTTGATTTACTTCCTGCAGTCATCTTGTAAGTCTGCGGATCTCCAGTCAAAACTTTGCGAATATTTTGCTTCAGCTTAAGTGCGGCTTTGAGAAGAAGTATTGTCTAGTGTTGTCAATTGTTATAAACTTTTTAAATTCTAGCTCTTGCCTTGTACTACTAAAAACATAATATTTGAGGTGACTTGCCATCATGATGCTCAATTTTTCACTTTTCAGGAAAATATTTACTCTTTCAGAGTAATGGTTAGCGGCGTTCTTTGATGTCTATCATTGATCAAGGCGGATTGTCACGCCAAGAAATTTACTTGCTAGATAACAACCAAACAAAAGGCTTGTGTCTCGACAACGCTAGAAATTTGAACACACTTGATCCCAGAGATTTAATCCCAAGCTATTAACTAGAGTTGGCTTTGACTGTACCATAGCCACAAAGTTCGCTAATACATTTGCAAATGACAATAGGTTAAAAATTCAATAGAAAACAGTTGCTGCTATTTGAAAACGGAGGATTTACAGCTCTAAAAACTGTTATCGACATCTCTATAACCACTACAAAATGTTTATACGCTCGTCGTAAAAAGGTAGCATCGAAAATCTGCTTGCAGAAACGCATTATACGGGATAATCCTTAAAAATATATTTCAGATTAATTTTATCGTCGCTCGAATTTCGGTTCTGTGATTTCTAAATGCTATCTCGTTCAAAAACTTTGTAGCAAGATAAAAAATTACGTACCTTTCAATATCCATTTTCCGCGATATACAAATTTCTTCACAGTAGAAAATTCGGAATCTTAGATTTCAAACAGCCTTTACTTCCGGCGTTTCTTTCAAAGCAGTAACGACACAACGGGCGCAATAAACAGAAAACGGTGTTAATGCTTACAGAGAATGGGGAGTCTAACTTGAAGAAAAGACCGCAAATTTATTGATTTCAACGCCATTATTCTCCGTCTGAATTACTGAGAAGTTGCCAAGTAACTTTATGTCCGTCTGCGCTCGCTTGTCTTGATGGATACGTGCTTTACGATCAATAAATTTAATCAAGATTTTAACTATTAATTTCTGTTTGTTTACCTATTGTACTACGGGCACCGATAATGTAAGCGTAAAACTACTGTGCATAGGTGCTTCGGTGATTTCAGATTCGTTGATAAAGGTGTTAAATTTAAGTATTGACAGTGCAGTCGTCCCTGATATTTTAAAATGTGCAAGAGTTGTTCCTATTTATAAAGGTTCTGGCTGTGTCACCGAAATGTCCAATTATAGACCGATTTCAATTTTACCTGCTATTTCTAAAGTTATTGAAAGACATGTACATTGTAGCTTTTATGAGTTTTTGTCTAGTAAGGATTTACTTCATAAGACACAATCTGGATTTAGAAGACACCATTCCTGTCAAACAGCTTTATTAAGAATGTGTGATGAATTGTTAGAAAATATTGACAATGGTCAAATTTCTGGTATTCTATTTTTGGATTTGTCAAAAGCATTTGATCTAGTTAATCACCAAACCCTTCTTAAAAAGTTATCTTTATATGGACTAGAAATTAATGGGTTAAACTGGTTTAAATCGTTTTTATCAAATCGTTCTCAAGTAGTTACTTACATGGGTAAAATTTCGAATATTCAAAAGGTGACTGTAGGTGTGCCTCAGGGATCATTGTTGGGACCACTACTATTTACTATTTTTATCAATGATTTACCATTTACTTTGCATAATTCACAACTTGATATGTACGCTGATGACCAGACCCTTCTTACCTCATGTTAATGAATCCCTTCAAAATGGTGTACTGTTGTCAAATAACTGGATTCGTAGAAATGGAATGATCATAAATGAGGGCAAAACGAAAGCCATGTTAGTCGGATCTCGTCAAAAAATAAAAGACGTTAATATTTCTGGTGAACAATTAGACATCTCTATTAATGACAAACAAATTTCATGTGTCTCCTCTGAAAAGATACTAGGACTAACATTAGACAGTTTTATTTCTTGGGACAAACATATTGATAATTTGTGTCTTACTTTGAGTCGGAGAGTTGGTCTACTTAGGCGCCTGTGTAATTTTATTTCTTTGCACCTTAGATCTGCCATTGATTATTGCTCTATTGTATGGGGAAATACGACTTCTAAAAATATAGATAAGGTTTATAAAATGCAGAAGCGTGCCTTAAGAGTGATACTTAATGCTGATTTTGATACCCCAACTGAAGTACTTTTTGAAAGGTTCAATGTGCTATCTGTTAGACAACGTATTTTTTACTTTACCTGTATCATGGTGTACAAATGTTTCAGCAATACTGCTCCAAGTTATCTTATCGAAAAAATTGTTACCTGAATGACGTTCATGCTTATCAAACACGAGGAGCCTCAACTTGTAAATTATTACTGCCTCGATTTCGTACTGAAACGGGTCAAAGGACTTTTGCCATGCGTGCAGCTCGAGCTTGGAATTCTCTGCCTGATGTGGTTAGATGCAGTACGAACATGAATAATTTCAAATCCCAGTTGAACTCTTACATCAGAGACAATGTAAACAGATAGACTATTCGCATTTTAGCAGTTTTTTATGTATTTTTCTACCTGTAGTCACTGCTCTTACATTTTACTTGTACTGATTTTATTTTTTATTTGATTTTTTTATAGTTATTTTCACGTTTAAAACTTGAATATTTTATTCTTTATGTCGGACCCCATGGTAGATTACAACCTTATAGGAGTCTTTACCCCTGTTTGAGTATGTAAATGGGAAATCCTTTAATGTGAAATAAATAAGTACTAGACATGTTGAGAAACTTTTGATTTTGGGAGGACGTTCTATCGTATCCATGTAAAGTTAAGAAAGATAATATATAAATATGGATAACTAATGACCCAGTTCCAAGGCCACAATACAACAGCAGAGATGAAAATCCGTAGAGCCCACACTATCATTCTTCTAAAATGATAGCATCCAAAGTACTATATTCGGAGAGACGACCTGCATGCGGCACAAAAAGCAACAGCAGTGAATCATATGGAACCATGTAGTCCACCATAAGACTGTCGGCTATCATCTCATCTATAGTCCCCATTCAGAAAATGAGGCCTTTGTCCCGTGTTTAACATGTTCAATATGTGATCAGGTATTTTACAATTTGTTGTGTCTGCCAAAATGCTACGGTAGCCTTTTTTGCCATGGCCTCCATGACGGCACGGTAGTCACGCTCTCCCGTTTGATTTGATTGCTACGGCCACTACCAACATAAATGTGTCCGACTAATGTAGCTACTACCTACTATTATTGGTGTCAGTACGCGTTACTTAGTAAGAAAATTCTAGGACTTCATCCTTTGTGCAATGCCATCGCAAACCCTGCTGTCATTCATAATCACTGTAAGGTTGTCTACTATTTCAAGCATCAAAACTAATCTCAGGGACTAATAAGTTGTACAGCAAAGCTGCTAGTGCATCTTGGCAAGATTTCAAAAGTACCACAATCATTTGGAAATCCAATTTACATTCCTAGATCTGTAGCTACTGCTAATTTCAACACATGTGTAACGACAGTGATAGTCAAAAGGGCCGAAATATGGCACGGTAAGAAACAAATTTCTTTCGTTTTTACTTGACTTTGCGTAAATGCGTTTTTAACTGCGTATCACCTGCTGTTGCCGGTTTTTTTTACAAATACCTTAAATGCATGGCAACATGTGACGTTTTTACATAAGGCATGTGCGTTCTAAGGTTCTTTTGTCGACATGTTTATATACACCGGTACAATATATTTAAACACAGTTTCGAGGTATTTCATTGAATATGTGGAGATGAAAATGTCGAGATGGATCGTAAGATGAATGACCTCTACCAAATGGAATGTTTTTGTTCAACAGAGGGACAACTCTTATGGTGTTCTCGTATTTCAACGAGCATAGTAACAAATATTGTCATACCATCCCCCTTTCAGCAAGAACGTGGAAACTAATATCGGCAAGAAATTCCTTCAACTTGTTGACAAACACTTTCCAAAGGGGTCTAAGCTTCATAAGATCTTCAATAGAAACACAATTAAAGTGAGTTACAGTTGTATGAAGAATATGGCTAGTATAATCAAATCACATAATAAGAGAGTAATCACCGGAGACCAACGTCAAGATCGACCAGCTGATTGTAATTGCCGGGACAAGTCTACATGCCCCTTGAAGGGTAACTGTCAAGTCAAAGGTGTGGTTTACAAGGCCAAGGTATCAACGGGGGACAACACGGAGAAGGTCTACATCGGACTCACTGATAATACCTTCAAGACGCGCTTCGCTAATCACATGCAATCGTTCCGTAACGAAAGGTATCAACACTCAACTGAGTTGTCCAAGTACATCAGATCTTGACCTTGAAACATTATTGACAAAGCATCAAGTTACTCTAACATAAGCAAGCGATGTAATCTTTGTATATCAGAAAAACTGCACATTATCAATGCTGACAAATCTACGCTGTTAAACAAACGCTCGGAGTTGGCTTCAAAATGTCACCACCAAAACAAATATTATCTATCAAAATCTGTCAAATTTTAACACCACCTATAAATAGAATGGTACGTCCCGATCATACATATATAAGAGCGTTGAGCTAGTATTTATATATATATATATATATATATATATATATATATATATATATATATATATATATATATATATATATATATATATATATATATATATAAGAAACTTGGGTTGAAACACACTACCACACCTGGTTGTTAGGTTCCAAACGTATTTATTATACCTCAAACACAACGTTTCGCTCTAAATTTAGAGCTTCTTCAGGTGTTTTCTACAATAAAAAGTACGAACATGAAAATTACAATGGTTGAATTGTGTAGGAAAACGAGCAATGTAGAGTTATAAGTCTGTGAAAATCTGGAAATGTACATGAATGACAGGAGAGACTAAAAAATTACAATGGTTGAATTGTATAGAAAAACCAGCAATGTGGAGTTACAAGTATCTGAAAATCTGTAAATGTACATAAATGAAAGGAGAGAGACTAACCTCGAGGTTGTGAGTACGGTCAAAACTGTCTGGACCTACGCCGAGAGCTGGAAATTGGCGCGCTGAAGTCCAGGGGGGTCCCTTTAAATACTCAAAAGCTGGTATGTGGGGGCGCTGTTAAATGCTATGTAAATTTTGGGCGAATGTTTAGGCCAGCTGGAGACAGTGTGTCAAGTTTTTTGATCCATTGTGATTCTAAATGTTTGCGTAGTTTGTCATCCTGTTATTGACTTGGATGATGCAAATTATTGAAACATCACTGATACTGTGTTGATCAGAATTAAAATGTATGGCGACCGGGGTATCTTTTTTATGACGCACTGAGGAGAGGTGGTTATTGAAACGAAGTCTGAGAGATGTTTTAGTTTCCCCGACATATTGTTTATGGCAGCGTTGGCATGTGAGGAGGTATACGACGTTTTTGCTGTTGCAGCTGATGGCATTTCTGATTGTGTATGTTTTCTGTTGACTGTGCTTTGGAACTGTGATGTATTAAGGGTATATTTGCAAATGTTGCTACCCCTCGTAGATTGACATTTACAAAACATTTATAATTATAATAGATCAAAAAACTTGACACACTGTCTCCAGCTGGCCTAAACATTCGCCCAAAATTTACATAGCATTTAACAGCGCCCCCACATACCAGCTTTTGAGTATTTAAAGGGACCCCCCCTGGACTTCAGCGCGCCAATTTCCAGCTCTCGGCGTAGGTCCAGACAGTTTTGACCGTACTCACAACCTCGAGGTTAGTCTCTCTCCTTTCATTTATGTACATTTACAGATTTTCAGATACTTGTAACTCCACATTGCTCGTTTTTCAACCATTGTAATTTTTTAGTCTCTCCTGTCATTCATGTACATTTCCAGATTTTCACAGACTTATAACTCTACATTGCTCGTTTTCCTACAAAATTTAACCATTAATTTTCATGTTCGTACTTTTTATTGTAGAAAACACCTGAAGAAGCTCTAAATTTAGAGCGAAACGTTGTGTTTGAGGTATAATAAATACGTTTGAAACCTAACAACCAGTGTGGTAGTGTGTTTCAACCCAAGTTTCTTCAATATTCACCCCATTCCACGCTCCACTGGGGATCACCTGTATTCCTACAGTTTCTTATATATATATATATATATATATATATATATATATATATTATATATATATATATATATATATATATATATATATATGACCATTCGACTTCTTGGTTCGAAGGAAAGAGGGGCAGTTTTCTGCTCGCCTTTTTTGTAGGTTGGCGCCAACTTTTATTTTTAACTACTCGTTTTCCAGTCTCTGTATGATTCAATCTACTTTAGCATGTGTATTTTACTTTAAGTTTGTCGTTGTTATTGTATTTCAGATTGTTTTAACCTTGATAAAGTGGGATTACTCCCACGAAACGTCGGTGTAATAAATTTTAGAAATGAAGAGCTTGGTGTCCTGAGTTGGTGCGTCTTGACCTGCTTTGTTATATATCTCCAATAGAGATAACATAGATAGAGGGGCCGTTTTGGATTTCAAATGTTATTAAATATTTGGCACTTTTGTTTCTCTAGTAAAATTTCCACGGTGACCCCGATAAAGAAAATGGTTGAACGTGTGCTCGAGCAACGCTTGAGCAGAAGTTTGATAACAGAGATGAATAACAAAAGTATAATGCAATCCATCAAAGATAATACATATGGTAGAAGAGAAGCCATTTCATAACTCTGTCTCTGTCTGTCTGTCTGTCTGTCTGTCTGTCTGTCTGTCTCTCTCTCTCTCTCTCTCTCTCTCTCTCTCTCTCTCTCTCTCTCATGTCAAGAGTATGTATTATGTCAAGGCAATTGATAGAAGTGAGAAGGTTTAAATTTTTAAATTGTGAAATTAGACATTGTCAGTTTTCTTACCTTGAAAGTCTCGTTAATACACTTGCCACATCATAAAACAAACCAACAAACACGCAATCAGTTGTGTAACGTACTTTAGAACAGCCGCCATCCTCTAACTTTAAATATTCCCACAATCGATATTCTTTCCGTCTGACCACCCTAAATGCAACATGTGGCACTGCATCAGAAATGTCGTGTTTCCACAAATGATATTGTAAATATATGAAAGCCGAGCAAGCGGTGGATAAAAATAATTCGAAAGAGTAAAACAACGGACGTTTCAGGAAAGCCATTCGTCAGCAACTAAAAAACTGAGGAGAGGGTGTACAGAAACACCTGCAATACGTCAGGGAAAGAAACTTAAGGCATACGAAAAAGCAATAGCATGACACCTGACATGAATACATTAAAGCAAAGACCCATCACAGCATAGCAATATATAATGCATTAAATTGAATGTTCATACTCAGGGTGGATAAAAACAAGCTGGCAAATCAGGGTTATTGGAACAAGATCACCCTAGTAATGTGGTTGATATCTCAGTATCACATGTGAAACCTAACCCGGGAAGGGGCTCTATCTTCCACTACACCATTTCCTCGATTCCGACTCAGCAAAGCGTCCAAAAGTCATCTTCGACGAGTGCTAGGTAAACAGTGGTTATAATATGAAGAGTTTAGAAACTAAATATAGCTAGAGAAACGAAATATTAGTGTATCAAAAAAGAAAGTAATTTTCGAACAAATAAAAATATATATTAAAGGCCCATACGCTGAAACTCTGCGAAATATGTCGAACCTTAAGGTAACTCAAATTTCATTAGATATTCATTGTAATCTACAAATTGAACGATATAGTCATTAATTATACCTCAACAACATTTGTTTGTGGTAGAATAGGCCAGAAAGGGAGCATATTTTTGTTCATTTTAAATTTCCAGCCATTTTCAAAATTTTGGTAAATTATGCGAAAACCCCTTTCCAGTCCTTTAAGTAAGTTGCAGCATGTTGTATTTGTAAAGATTAATTTTTTTACATGCACCATGCTGTTTATCATGTAGTTGTATGGAGACGGCCATATTTGGGTGCTGCAGCTATTTATTATTTGTTTCACTGAAATCTTCCCTTGCAGTCCTACTCAGTGGATAATTATACTTGAGTAAACATCTCTGAGTAAGAACATTTCTATGAACTAATTTTTATCGAAATATGAATTCTTGAAAAGAATGTCAAAAGTTGCAGCTCATGTGCCCGTCTAAGCACGTGCCCGTCTAAGCTCCGTTGAAATGGTAAATACATCATATCCATAAAAAGGAGCGATGGTTTGTACGGAAATAGCGAAAATACTGGAAGATTACAAATACATAGTGCTCCTTTGCGTAAGGGCTGGCAAATTATAATGAGACTTTCCTTTTCAGACAAAATGCTTTTAGAACAACAGTATAAAGATTAAAGATGTGTACCACGTTGCATAGTTACTGTACGCATAATATCCACTATGACCTTTACAACCTTGCTTATAGCTATGAAGCACATAGTGGACGTTGGCAGTTGGATTATTTGCGGCAAAAGTCAAGGCAAAAATCACACAAAATCACACAAAAATTAATGAGTGTGAACCAATATGCAGGGAAGCACATTACCTTGTCCAATATTTGCAAACGGAACCATGAATTGTGATAGGGACAGATTCTCTAATCGCACCATTTATAATTATTCTATATCGCTTGGGAGAACAGCTGTTCTCTTTTAGAATTATTTGTGTATCCAGTCCACCTGATACCAATGTTATTTCATTTTACGGCTGTCTCGTCTCGACGATGATACAAGCGACTGTGGATTCTTTCAAATTCCAGAAATTTACAAAAGCCAATTTATTACACCATCATAGTTGCTATCCCTTGTTGTTGTTTGGATCACAAATAACAGCGAAAATGTCCAATGATATAGTGTTTGCACTGGTTACCTAAGGTCACAGAAAAATCGAATTTGAATATTTTGCAGGCTACTTAGTATAATTCTATGTTGAGTGAATAATTTTCATGTGAGAACAAAGTATTTAATTGCGGCATGGAAAAATCAGAATCCTCGTGAACATGGCTAGGCGTCAAATATCAATGCCCCGGTCAAATATCAATGCAAAGTATTTTTAACTGATTGCATGACATCTTAAGTAGACGAATTCATCTGGTATAATGAGCATTTTGTTAATCATAACGTTTAATTATGCATTTTCCGAAATTTCTCCTTCTTTTGCTTGTTCGATTCATAAAATGTATCGAACACTCTAAAATATTTAAGTATTTGGCATTTGTACGTCAAAATATCATTTGCATATGTGAAAAATGTAAAATGAATTTAAATAGCTGTCATACTCTATAGATATGTTATACGTTTTAGATTATTTTTGACAAACGCAGACTTTTATTGGAGACAAGATTTGCTCATTGGACATGATACTTCGTCGTTTTTTTATCACATTTTATACTTTGCTAACCCCGTCGGTTGCCTTGCGTCTCTCTTAAGTGCCAACAAGGTACTTGGTAAATAGATAGCAATGAAATTGTTTATCTACGGTTTACCTCGCATGACACATTTTGAAATGGTTGCCCAGAAAATTGTCTTTGACGTTTGTTACAGATAGAATAGAAGAGAAAGCGATGTCGTATTCAGTATTGAGTTTATGAAATGAAATCAAGAGAGCGAATATTTGTATTGAAATACTTTACAGTGTGGGACCGATTTTTATGGGAAGAGACGAATGTGTGTGTCTCGTAACTAGGTAACCTCACGCAATTTAACTAACCCTACATTTGTAACTTTTTACTTTTAAATTATCAATGACTGGTGGTAATTTGCATTTTTATGAATAAATTATTACACTTTTGTATGAAAGAGAATGTTTTCACAGACCCTCTGGACAAATAAGAGAAAAGGACACCAAGGAAATATCAAATCGCGTCGTGCAGCATTCGTGTCCTTTGTTTTCTTACACTTCAATATATCTTGTTTGAGTTTGCGCGTCTGTTGAGCTTCAACCTGTTTGTCTATTGCTTTTCGACAAAAAAATTACAGATTGAAACGGTTGGTCACACATTATGGACGTATAAGTTGATAGGCAGTACATGCAGCCCATTGCCAAAGAAGTAATAAGAACAAAGAACCTTGGCCATAGACACAAAATCATGCCGTTCCTCAAATCATCTTCCCAGGCTACTGAGTCAGGTAATATAGACTTTTTTTTTTGTATTTAAATTTAAGTTCATGTTACTAAAGAAAATGTTACCAATAAAACAATTAATAATATAGACTTCATAGGTTTCGAACTCAAACATCAGAGAAGCGAATCAGATACCCTGACCCTTGACATTTAGAAGTGTATCCATCACCAGCAAGTTGCTGTAGTTATATACAGGGCGTCGGAACGAGAATTAAATAGAAGCAAAATAAATTAATCATGCCACAAACTTTGAACTGGTAGAGTGTGGAGTAAAGGAGAGCAACTAACAAGACTTTCCTGTAAGTTAACGCAGAGAAGATAACCAAAGACTATCCCCGAGTCGCCTAGCTTTTCTCGGCAGCTGAGTAACTTGCTGTGGGCCATTGCGTTCGCATTACGATGTATGCGACAGCCTGCAACTTAGCATGGCGGTCTACTGGTGTTTAGTCCTTCAATTTATATTATGTTTTGATACTTATATGCCCACAGACTTGGAGCAAGTCAAAATAATTGGAATAACGTCTAAAACAATGTAAACCGACAAGACAGTTGCTGCTATCTGTAGGCCGAAAGATTCAACTGTCAAACACATAGACACATTTCTACACAATTCAGCCGGTTTTCAGCCGTAAATGTGCTAATAAGATGCTGCTTTCTGAAATAATATACTTATCACATGCACAAGCCAAGAATTCGTTATTTTTTGCAAAATAAAATAAGTTTTCCATGACGATTCCGCGTTTAACTTTTGAACTACTTTATGAATAATATCAGTACGCCGTGCACAAGTTGTCAATCATTTCCAGTCGTCCGTCGCCTGCGTGAGCGTTCACGTTAATTCGTGTGTGGAGCAAATGACAGGTCTCGATCTACACGCAGGCTACCTTCCACAAAGTTATACTCTATTTTAAAGATAGCATAGTCCTAGAAATTTATCACATACGAAGATACGCTATTTTTCGGGAACAAAAATCGACTAAATCTCGACGGCGCAAACACTGTAAATGTCCCGCCTGACCCTGGTTGCAATGCTTACGGAACCCACGGTAACGCGACCAGCTCAGAGTTCGTTGTTTCCCCAAATTATTCACGTAATTCCTTCAGAATATACAGGCGGTACACTATTGTGTTTTCATTGCTCGGAATATTGTGGCCGTGGTTTTTGAAAATATCGATTTCTTCACATGACTTTTGGAGGCCTAGTCACCGCACTTGACCCTTGTTGCAGTGGAAACCGTAAGCTTATGTCTACCGCATGAAAGTACACAGTGCGTCGAAAGTTCAGGCGTCGGCGGGGTCTATATACCAATACGAACCCCCATGCATATCGGTGACAAAACTCAAACACGAGGGCTCAAAAATTTGCCTAGTTGATGAAATTTGTCAGACTCTAATAATCATGATTAATGTTAACGATATTTTCACGTCAGACACATTTTGATCGTGGGAGAAACATCGGCCGCCATGTTGTTTGTTTTGACCACACCGAAGATTGACAAAAAAAGGTTTGACACACCAAAATTGATGACATAGAGACGGGTTGTCGTGACGTAGAACGACCAGAGAATAAATCCCGTATTTTTTGTTCGGAGACGACAAACTTGGCTTGTGCATGTGATAAGCAGAATTATTTACAACAACAATTATTTTCTTATCATGACTAAAGGCATCACTCATCGGCCTTTTCAGGAAAATTTAGGGAAACATGAATAATACTTTATGTTTTACAGTTTACTTTCAATGCCAATTATGTTGTTATACTGAGTTGTTACGTGTTTTCATATTTACATGTGTGGATCACGTAGCTTAAAATTTCGTTAAATCAATAGAAGGCTACATGATATAACTTAAATATTAGAACGCGTTGAAATGCTGTGTATTTCTAAAACTGGTACTTGATGCTTTAATAATTAAACTTGTCCGTATCTATTCTTTTACATGCTGTTTATTCTAAACATTATAAAACACCAAATGAATGTACTCTACACCAAAGAAGAAATGCGTTTACTTGAAAGTAATAATCATGAAGAAAATCAGAAGAAAGACCTCAATTCTCTCTTCTAACACTAAATCCATGTTTCAAGGGTGTAAGTTGTGTACCACAAAATATCTGCCTTAGTCTTTTTTTTCGCCGTCGAGATTCATTATTTTAGGTAAAGTGACATTCACGTTGTTTTGTGTCCATACATTCAACGAGTCTATCGTAAGTGAAAAGTTTTGAATCTTTGCCGTGCCATCTTCGAGATCGAAAGGTGGTAAGATAAATTTGTCATTTTTCAGGTATGAAAATGAATGCGTAACAACAAAGGTTTGTTTTTCCCTCTGGACTATAAGTCATGCCTAAACAGTCTTGTTCTCTTAGCAAAACAATTATGCGTACACTCCGAATTAAAAAAAATTCTTATAGGATAAGAGCATAAAGTTTAGTTGCGTTTATTACATATGTGCTAGAATAAACTCCTGAATTTTATTAAAAGCATGTAAATACTGGATACTGCTTGCATGTTCTATGATGATCTGAAGTAACTGTTAATCGTACAAAAACGTCAGCCATGTTAGGAAGGAAAATCGTTTGTTTCTCATTGGATAATGTCAGGAAAGGTCAACCAAAAAGGCGACTTGTCCGTAATGTGCTTCCCGTGGATTAAATTACTGTGAATGAAAGGAGGAAGTAAGCGGGAAAAGAAAGAAAGAAGGAAAGAAAAAAAGAAAGAAAGAAAAAAAAAAAAAGAAGAAGAAAGAAAGAAAAGAAAGAAAGAAAGACAATGAACGAACGAACGAACGAACGAATGAATGAATGAATGAATGAATGAATGAATGAATGAATGAATGAATGAATGAATGAATGAATGAGAAAAGAGTGTAAGTAAGTAATTGGCTTCAGAGGTATGTTCTGTGGTTCACATTCAAGAGAATTCATTGTATCGTCAATAATATCTTTTCAAAAACATAATGGTGGAGGAAATGTAAACTTATACGCCAAATCGCAATACTGCACAAGAGGACTGGATTAGAGTTCACTGCATGGTGAAGAATTGTCGATAGTTTGTGTATAAATACACCCATTGGTTAAAGATCCATTAGCTGTAACTTTGGTCGGTTTTTTTATTGTGTGTGTTTCTGTGTATCATCTGAAGTTTCTGGTTTGAATCCCTGAACCATGGAGAAATTCCTATTATTTAGCTCATAAATATACCCTATACGAGCACACTCTGCAATCTTATTGTTTAAAGTTTGTATTCAGGGCTGGACTAGAATACATGTATCTACAATAACAATGATCATTTATTATACAGGCTGTGTTGGCAAGCAAGACACCGGGCATTGGTTATGATGATCGGATTATAGTAAAATTCTGTAGTTGAGACATTAGAGCAGAGTAGTGAAAAAATTGGTCAAAAGTTACAGCTAATGTCCCTTTAAAATGTGTAATATCAAACCCATATGTAAAATGTACACTCAGAATAACAGCAAAAGACCAGGCAGAGAAGTCTATAAGATGTTTAAGGATAAAATACTTACATTGTTTTGTACCAGATTTCTTCGGCTCATTCAGGACTCTTAGGGATAAATAAAGGTCAGTACATCACTATATATTATCGCTTTGTTTTGTGAGCGACACAAGAAATCTGCATCTTTTATGCAAGTGTGGCAATATTCAGTGACATACAGCAACAATAAAAGTCGTGAAACAACATCAATAAGAACATGACGATCACGACAAAAGATATTTACAAAGCAACAGCAACGACAACACCAACGACGACAACAACAACATTAATAACGAAACCAGCAATTGATTATACACGTAACAACTAGAACAACAGCGACAACTATCTATCACCACCAATCAGATGATGATGATGATCATCATCATTATCATCATTATCGTTCTCCATATTATTAACGTGAGTAATCCAATTCACAAGGAAGTACAAACAAGTTTCCAGGTTATAGCAGTAGTGGTCTACACAGCAAAAGATCTTCAATGAGAATCCTTACACATAGGTCATAGTAATTATCACAGTGTTCGACGTCAGGTTTTATGTCAGCTACGGCATCTCTTATGGTAGTTCTTTTGTGTGTAGGAATTGTGTCTCCAAACCCAAGACGAGCCTAGCTGGCTACGAATCCATTTCAGATCTCGTTTCCTTTGAAATAAACGATCAGCCCTTCAAAGTAGTGGTCTCCCAAAGACGTGCCGTGTACATTTACATCAACATCAAATGTTATTTTGGTCGAAACGTTTGGTTGATATTTGATGTTATGTACATCACTGATTACAAAGTTTGTCACGTCTATGTTATATCCTGTAAAGTACAGCATTATTCGCCATTATGGTATAAAACACCAAAACAATTGAGCATAAAAAGAACATATATAAATAAATGAATACCTATATACATTTATAAAGCGAATTTGTTCACAATAATGGAAGATTTTAAGTGTATTTTTGTCGCCATCAAAAGACACTGTTATTGTCGCAATCAAATCTATGATTACATTTTGATTCCTTTATCGTCATGCGCAAGCCAAACGTCAATAGTTTAAAAACTAATGTAATAAATTTGACCTTATAACATTATAAATTTAAATACCTACCTTTGACACTGAATTGTGCCTTGCAACAGCAGGTAACGACCAAAGCAAAAAACTCCTGAGAAGCAAAATTAAGGATATAGTAAATAATTACGTCCACCAAGCTCTCGAAAGAACACGGTGAAATTGCACGGTAATGTTCAAGTTTTATTAACGAAAAAAATTGATTTACTTCCTGTGGTCGATCTTTTAAGTCGATTGATTTCCGGTCAAAATTTTGCAAAAGTATTGCTTGCTTTCAGCTCATATGCGGCGTTGGGAAGACGTATTCATGGTATTCAGGCTTCTTTAAATTATAGCTTTTGTCTTGTACTATTCAAAACATATAATATTTGAGGCTAGTCGCCATGCTCATTTGTTTACTTTCCAGCCAAATGTTTCCAATGATTTACAAATTGCATACTCTCTCAGAACACTGGTTAGTGACGCTCTTTAATGGGTATAATTGATCAAGCAGTATATTCTTACCATTAAATTAACTAACTATTTAAAAAAAACCAATAGGCTGTTTTAGCTCGATGAACATCTTACAAACTCTAAAAACACGAGTTGAAAAACACTTTTTTCTAATTTATTAAAATCGTTAGGTGCCCTATAGCTGAATGTTGCAATTTTACAAATCACTCATGAAAACAAGTGTGTACCTTAAAAAAAAAGCGGATGGGGTTTCATGTGCAGATTGAATTGACATTACTTCACCATCAAATTATCCCAAATTATTCCAATCGTGTTAATAACAAATGATCCGCGGGATTGTGTTCCGGGCCCTTAACTGAAGTCGGCTTAAACTTTAAAGAGTCACAAAAGTTGCTAGTACATTTAAATTGACAAAAAGTAAAAAATAAACAGAAGAAAAGTTACAATAATTTCAAAATTTGACTGAGTATTTACAGCTCTATAAACTGCTCACAACATCTCTACAATCATACAGAATGTTTATACGCTCGTCGTAACAGGTAGCATCGAACATCTGACTGCAGAACTGCACAATACGGGTACATCGTTAACAATAATAGTTTTGATTAATTTGATGGTTCTTCGACTTTGGTTCTACGATTTCTAAATTTATAACGTTCAAAACCTCTGTAGCAAGTCTCAAAATTACGTACCTGTCACTATCCATTGTCTACGATATAAAACTTTTTTCACAATAACCAATTTGGGATCTTAGATTTCAGACGGCTTGTACTTCAGTGTCCTCTTGAAATTGAAAACGGGAGGCCTATAAAGAATGAAGGAGTTTATAAGTGGAGAAAAGCACCTCAAATTTATTAACATCAACGCAATTATTCTCCGTAAAATTAAAGATAGGTTGTCAAGTAACCCTATGTCAGTCTGCGCTCGCACGTCTTGATGAATTACGATCATTAGATTTAATTGAGAAGATTTTAACTAGTAATTTCTATTTCTTTACCTATTGCATGGGATATGTTTAGAAAACGTCTTTGTGTTCACGTACAGTTCACAAAGGTTATCTGTCAATACGGATAACTAGTGTTCCAGTTCCATGGCAATAATACAACGGAAAAGATTAATATCTGTAGAGCGCACCGTATTATTCTCCTTAAATGATGGAACTCTCATGTACGGACAGACGACTCGCATTCGGCACAAACAATAACAGCCTTGAATCATATAGAGCTATGTTGTCCGCCAAAAGAAATTCCAGCCATCATCTTATCTAAAGTGGAATGTTGCTATTATTCGCCAGTAAGAAAGTGAGGTTTTTTGTACCAGATTTATCCCAGGTTTAAAATGTTCTAATGTTAACAGGTATTTTGTATTTGTTGTGTCCGCCAAAGCTCGGTTCTTGTCATTGCCTGCATGGCGGCACAATAGTATCGCTCTCCGGTTTGATGTTTGTGCTACGGCTGCCTCCCAACATAAATGTTTCTGACTAATATGACTACTGCCAGCCTAAGTCGTGTACTATCGTTACTCAGTAAGAAAATACAATGACTTAATCCGTGGTGCAATGCCATCCCGAAACCCTGCTCTCATTCATAATCACTAAAACGTTGTCAGCTATTTCAAGCATCGAAACTAATCTCATGGACTAAAACGTTCTAAATACAAAGCTACTTGTACATCTTGAGAAATTTTCAAAAGTATCACAATCACTCAGAGGTCCGATCAACATTACTAGATTACCAGGTGCCAACCTACTTCATAATCGTAATCCAAAGGGGGTTAACACATCTTTGACAGTGGCGGTCGAAAGGGCCGAAATTGATGACACGATGAGAAACTATTTTCTTTCGTTTTTACTTTGCTTTACGAAAGGGTGTATGCCGTATTAAAGTCCTATATTACCTGATTTTGTTTAAAGCCATTACTTGGGTATAAAGGCAGCTTAACTTCAGTGGGTTCATTGTTTCGAATGACTGACACATGGAAGCAACACGAGCAACTTCCAGAAAACTGGCAAAAATCTTATCCACGGAGATAAATATAGCGCTGTGCCACCATAGTACCTTTTGTGAATACTTTGACATAAGGTTGTGAGCCAAATACTGTCCGTTTTACAGTTTCAAGCGGCTTATTGATGATAAAATCTCTTTCTGTACACGGTCAGTGGCGTCGACAACATAGCCGTTGACCATTTCAAACGGCTGTCAATCACGAAGTGACGCGCAGAACGTGCTAACGATCAAACATTTGCTGTGTACACCGGATCACTTACGAAATACACAATGAAAAAATCCCCAAATAAATAGCATTCAATCAATAAAACCCCGAAATCGGCCGAAGACATACTGCCACAGTTTAGCTAAGAACGTTTTCATTCAATATTTCATAAGACTTTGCTTGTGACAATGCGCATATTTTAGGTATGTGTGTACGGCAAAAGCCAGTGTAGTATTTACGGTAGTTCTCTTTTTGGAAGATGTGTTGGTGGCCCTCAAAAGGGCCGTTTGGTTTGTGTCGAAGACACGACTTACTGCCAACGGTGACCCATGTACGAGCGATTCGGAGGATTTGGGTACAGGGACCATATGAGCTGCAAAACACAATCGGGCATAATTTCCCTCTTTGTGACAACAGCCCCTTCGGCCCGCACCAGACGTGCCTTGCGATCAATGTACCTGGCATCTATCAAGGTACCTCTCCTGCACAGAAGAGTCCAGTATTTTCTGTACAAATTTCTTCTGATGCCAGTGTTCAGGTCACAAGCCTCATGCAGTCCAGTTCCCAACCATTTCTGCCGTACTGTTGTTACACAGGGCTGACAAAAGCGTTGCCGACATTCTTCTGCATTCTGATCTCTCTGTATATGGATATCGGTGGACAGTCTTCGGTTTCCCTGGGGCATAGAATCTACCTCCGCTTCTCTTCGACGTCAATGCGTTTCTTCCAGATCGATCTCCCATCCAAAATGGGTTATAATGCCACGTATGACAGCCTCTTGCTCGTGATTCAGAGAGAGAGAGACACAATTGCCTACTCATGTCTGTTCGCGAACTGTAATGATGTGAAAATTACTGTCACGAGATCATTTGATGCGTCACTAAATATGCAAATACATAAGTGTTGATGACGCTTACCTTTGGTTATCGACCAATAAGCTGGTTGGTTTTTGTAAGGAAACCACGTGACCCTAAAAAGATATCATTTACATTTACCCAAAACTTTTGACAAAATCCTAACATTATCAACATACAGAAAAAAGTAATTATTAATGGCAATTTTATTCGGTTCGATATATATTTGAAACAATTGACAAAAGTTATTTTTAATATCTAATAATACTAAAAATATATGTTGCTTCCAATTTCAATGTGTCTTTTATATTTATTAAATATGCTATGTTTTCAATCGCTGAATGCACCTATCATACATACCAATTACGGAATGGTAAAAATGACTTATGATTTACACTTGTGACCACCCCACCCACCACCCCCGTTTTGTATCGTTATTTTGTCTCACTTTGATCCTCAGCGTTTTAGTTTCGAGTCGTTTTACGTCAACGTCACCTTTCGTCTTATGTTCAGTTGACCATTGTATAACTTGTTCCGCTAACATATTATTGTCCCAAAAATATGAATACTGAAAAAAAAAACGTGGCCTCGCTTTCTGGGTTACTTGTTGGGTACCGTAATTAATTTCATGTACATATTCTATGCCATGGAAGAATTTGTTTCCTCCTTACGATATGAAGGAGCAGTAACGAAGAATTTCGACATATTGTTGTTGCTTTTACGGTTTGTGGGACAATATTTACAGTGCACAGTCCCTCCACAAAAGTGGAGGGACTGTGTACAGTGTTAGCATTAGTCACGGGACCGTGCATTAGTCTTGGAAAGGTTTTCGGACTATCGATTGCATAAGCGTTGTGAGACAATATTACCACGGAGGTAGAAGGAGAGAAGGCTTCTCTCCTTCTACCTCAATGATATTACAGTGTTAGCATTAGTCTTGGAAAAGTTTCGGAATATCGATCGCGTAAGCGTTCCAATCATTGCACAAGACCCATGTCACTGAAACCACGGTAGTCGAGGTGAAAATGAATCTGTTCTACGTGGAGTCCTGTCGCCAATCGTCCTAATCATGGAATTTTAGAACACAGGTGTTTACTACCCGCATGCTTGTATGAACGTATTGTCTACTTCCATATGTTAATTGTCACATTGTGAACCTCTTCTCGATTAATTCCAACAACATGTGAATTGCTTTAGACAACGATACTCACTATGCTCTGTTTTGACAATTACCTAACGACAGCAAAAAATCGGGAAATAATAGTGCCACATGAAAACCAATTACGTATCAAGGAGACGTTTTACTCTCATAAAAAAATCTTGTCCCAATACTTGGTTCAAGTCTGTGATTTGTGAATGTTAGAGTGGGGTGAACTTGATGAGTGGGGTGTACGCGATGAGTCGAATGTACGTGATACAGGGGAGTTTCTTCCGGAACCACGGCAGAAAGTAACCCACTACTGAATAGACACAAAGGTAATGCATTCGATTGCTAGGAAAACCTGGCTTTGGCTTCAAAATTCCAACTGTATTTATATGAAAGACAAGAGACAGAAACTTTTAACATGATTTTTTTTTCCAGTCTGTGAGCGGTTGAGTGAGTCAGGTAGGCATAGATCGGAATTGAGTTGATTTCGACCGAAAGTAGTGTTTCGTGCGCGGTCCAAATTGGGACCGCGGTGGCCGGCTTTGTCTGTGGCATGCAGTCAGTAGGACTGTGGTGGGAGGCCGTATAACGTCGGGAACACTCAGCATCGTACGCAGAGCTATGTACTCGGTTTTTCTTGCTTCACTCGGTATCGTACATGAATACTGAGCGTAAGGAATATGACAGCAAAAACTAACTACCGTTTTTGTAACATCGTCTGTTATGTTAGCTTATAGTATTTGTATTCAAACAAAACTGTCTGGATAAGGATCTCCGTAGAAGTGGGTTCTTATCTACCCAATAACGGATTAAACACGAAGTCAACATGGGTTTTCCTTCATTATTCATTGCCACTCCCGGACCCAGGGATCGCAAGCGATGGCTTTAAGCTGAACTTAATACTGTTGTTTAGTAAAAAGCCATCATACCCAAATCATTAAAAATTATTTTGTGTTTCCATTTCTATAATATTATATTTTATAAATAAACATTCGAAATACAGGTCCGCGGAAAAAATCTGAATTCATATTGGCCGCGAAATGGTCACGTGACATGACGTCATGCGAGGCCTCAGTGCAGTGTGCAGTGTCGATGTCATGAAATGCGTACGACGGTACGGTACAGTGTCTAGTAGGTATCAATTAGTAGGAGAGTTCGCGTACCCGGTCCGGCCAGGCTCCACTATGCTGTGAAGATCGGTGCAGATACACGAATCAACCTGACTCAGTTACGAAATTAGTAATCCTGCGATACAAACAAATAGGGTCAACAGAAAAAAATAGACACAAGGTTCACGGAACTAACGCAGCGAAATATCAGTTGTTATTTCCGGAACGCGGGAAGGTCGTTTGCTGTGCCAGTACGCCGGATCACTTTGGAGAAGCAGATCAAAACTCCGGCGATGATGATTATATTCAGGTACATCACTGACAAAATGGCCCCGGGGCCACTACAGTTGCAGGGAAGGTGACGATGACTATACTTGTCCCGCTACCGGTAAACTTGCGATAAAAATAACGTGTGTATGCACAGTATAGGTTTATTTTACGTCCATGTGTCCACAGTGGACAACAACAAGGGAAATAAATATTATGGATAATTATTTTTTCCGTAATTTTTGGTTTCATTTCTTTGTTTATTACATGATCTGTTAAGCGTTTTTAAAACAAAGGGCATACACAAGACATTTTAGTGCGATGCCGAATTCAACGTGGCGCGTATACCGGGTGCTCTCTTTCGTTACCCCGGCTCGTTACTCAGACTCGTATCGGCATCTGATGACAGACCGAGTTATGAATTCGGGGAGTTTCACACAGCTGCTCTTAGAATGTTTCGTTTTGGCATATTTATCATAAACTCGAAGCCCCAAATGATACTTATTACTACCTATCTGTATTTCCCGCTCCTGAAGGCTCGGGTGAACCTGGATCTGAAGGTATTCCGTAGCTTGGTCTATCTATAGCCGATTGATCCGCAGGTTGGGGAGATACCTCGCACCTGGCTGGCTCAAAACTTATACGGCCGTGGCCCTGAATTTCCTGAACAATAGTCATGTACCGTAGAGCCCAAGATTCCCCATCACTATCACCTGAATCATACACTCAGAGTCCAAAACCTATCTCTTCATTCGCGCTCGCCGTTGATTCTGTATGTACAGGAGGCATAGATCGATTTGCACAATTGACTCACGTGACGTCTCAGATGAGGGCGTGGTTAAAACAGATTTTTTCTCAAGCCGTGAATTTTTAGCAAGATTGCATTTATTTATCAACAGAAATGACTAAAATGACACCAGCATTGACACATGACTCCAATAAGAGTTTTGTTTTTGTTTTTTTTTTGTTTTTTTTATCAGTCCATCATCCAACAGGCGTTAGCCCAATTACAGGATGAGGTAATAACCCACTAACTCCCCCAATGGAGCACTGAGGAGTAAAGTGCCTTGCTCAAGGGCACAACACCGTGCTAGAGTCGTGAACTCACCGTCCTCCGACAGTGAGTCCATTACTCGGACCTACTGGGTCTTGAACCGGTCTCGAACCCACCATCCTCTGATAGTGAGTCCGTCTCCCTAACCACTGGTCCACGGTAAAGTACTAGCTGACAATTGAAGTATAGTAAAAGATAAAAAATGTCATTTCAAAGGTATATATGGACTTTAACTGCGTATCCCCAGTATTATTAGCTGTCGTTGTTTTTATGAATACCTAAAACGCATGGAAACTAGAGATAAGTCTAAATGAGGTTCTGCTTTCAAAGCTTGTTTCGTTGATAAGTTTTCAGACACTGGTACAATATATTTAAACAGAGTTGTCAGGTTGTTAAGCTCAGTTCTGCTTTGGAAACTTGTCTCTTCAGCAAATCTGTTATTTTACCAATGTCAAAGCTTTAACACTATCAAATGTTTACAAACTTATCAAGCGACTCAGATCTAGCATAGGGATTAACAATATACTGAAGTGCAGTTTGGCATGATTGAAACGAACGAGTCAGACTTCACAAATAAAACTTGATGGCGTCCTTGCTAAAGTTTGGTTAATCTATTAATTCTGTATCAAGTGGCTTCTTTACCAGTCGAGTTTGAAATGTTCGCTTTTTTTTTGCTTCAAGCATATAAGTTTATCTCCTTACTTAGAAATAGTTGAAAGCACAGCGGTACATTAGTGCTCAAGTATCTAATTAATATTCCTACAGATTAGCAGTTTCCTGTTACCACCCAAAAACAATGGGATCTTAGGTGTCAATACAAAAACAAAACTTCAATTGTCAGCTAGTACTATAAAAATTTTGATTCTAAAAATGTTCGTAAGATTATCTTGGAAATTTGAAGCCAGTCACCGTTGCTTTACATTTACTTGTATTTAGATTTGAACCGTTGCGGAACGAAGTTCATAAGCTTTTAGGCAAAGGCAACCTGATTATTCAGAAATATTATTCTTTGAGCATTTGAGAGTATTCACAATTGAAAGTAGATAAATAATGTTGTTCAAAATTACCCACTTTTCATAAGGCTTATTACATTGCTTGTATTCGAATAATGTAATTGAGTCTCAAAATCTTGATTCATAATGTTACGGCTTTGATTTGGTGTTTTGATTTGTTTCCACGTACTTTGAAGGACACCGTGAAGTTCGAAAGCTCTATAGCAAGTCGGAACAAGACGCACATGATATGTTTATTTCCATTTCCAGCGATATATGAAGTTCATAGCCGAAATATGCGTGCGGGATCTGTTGTTTAAAACATCGTCTGCTTCAATTACTCTTCCTACAAGTGGCAGCAGGAGAAACGCGGCAAAAAATAACTATGTTAATGCTCTCTACAATGACAAGAACTTCGGTTCATTGACTTCAGATTAATTATTCCGCGTCTGATATTATTAATGTTTAGTTTAATACCCCGAGTGTGCCTGGACTCGCATATAATGGGTGTTTTTGGAAAAGCATTATAAAATCAGCAAACATTGAAAGTCATTGAAATCCAGTTGCGCGATTAATTGATATACAGGAGAAAAGCAAATGCACAGTATTAAAAAACTAAAGCAATGAATTAAATCACTATATCAAGAACACCTAACACAGTTCATACCCTTTCCCCGAGGCCCGCATTGCCCATTCGCCAGCCCCGACGTCATCAAATCGAGGATCTCGGTGCTCGACAAAAAGAATGTTGTTTTAATCGTCTATTTATACTTGTGATTAACCAGTGGTATGAAAGATGCTGCAATACTGCAAAACGACGTTCCCTTGTGACCGTATAGTGCTTAGAAAACTGCACTATGCATGTGTATGAGTACTTTTGGTCACGTTGCCTGGAATTAGTATTAGGCGACACAGTTGGAAATCTGTAGGGGGCGCCCTGTTATTCTCCTCGAGTTATGAAGAACATGCTCTGTAGTCGGATGATATGCATGCGGTACAAAACCTTTATAAATTGTAAATGAAAATCGTTCCGATCTCTCATTATCTAAAATCTTATATAGCTAGTAATCGCCAGGTATATAGTGACGCCATGTTCAACGTTTCAACATTCAGTATGTTGACAGTTGGCTTTTTAAACTTCAAGATTTGTGGCGATTATTTGCTACATATGTCACTGGTATGTTCGATTCTGTCACGTTCTGTTTGACATGACGACCTTTTAGTCCGGTTCGCCTAATAAATCCATAGCGCCTATCAGCCAAGGTGACATAGGGTCATGACGGTTATCTGTAAAGGCAATAACATAGCTGAACATAACATATTATAAATAAAAAATAGGACACCTTTTTCTCATTCATAATCATTTTCAATATTTTTGTTATATTTAACTGGTGGTAAGATTTGAATTCATGTCGGGTACAAGTCGTTGCAATAAAAAAACTACTTGTGAGTCTAGTCCAACTTCGCTATTTTAGATCACCGGGTAACAAGTTCCTGTGAATTAAATCTTTGGTTCTCGAAGGTTGCACCAACAAGGAAAGTTGACGAACTAAGACATATAGAGAGACACATATATGAAGAGACACATTTTTTTTGTGTTTTCAATCGAATTGATGTGAGGTTGTAAAGGTTGTAATTACTATGCAATATAATCTGTTCTTTGTCAAATGTCACGAGTACCAGATTGAATGTAACATGTATACATCATGACACATGGGCGGTCCGAATGTTGTTCCTGTTCATACACTTGAAAAACCAGGTAGAGATTTCAATTGACAAGGTTGTGGTATGATGCTACGGAAGACTTGGAGAGTTCATATTCTTCTCTGCTTGTCAAAGATAGGGAGTATTTGCAGGGGTCTATACACTGTACTTACGGTGATAAGCGCAATCAGAGAGAAAATGACCATGCTTTCAGTGACTGAGGATGCCACACCAAGCTTGTAAGCACAACTTAAAATCTTTAAAACAAGACGGCAAATGTGATGTTCCAGGTGTAGAATTCTCGTTTTGATTGTACATGTTTAGTTTTCAGGCTTCGCGAATTAACACATATCAAATCGATCGGAGTAAATTTGAATCATTCAAAGCATTCGTCAGATAACGAGAGGGACATATTATTTTTTTGTTACGTTGTTGCTCAATATTTTTCTCTCTGCCCTACGCTAAAAATAGCATTGCGACATAGCATTTAATATGGCGTGATTGTAAATCAAGCTAAGTGGTTTAGCTGTAACGAAATCATCTGTCTTCCATAAGGATAAATTCATGTTTCATATATATTATCGTCCTATCTGTCCGTGGCTTTATGAATACACGAATTGCGTAAACGTGATGATGACAGGTACTGTATTTCGTCTTCGAACAGCCTTGATATGTGATTACAAATTAGGTCATATTTTGTCAGAGAGAGGGGTAACGTACAATCATAGAGACGCCCAAGCGTTGAATCAGAAAAAAATTAGGTTAATCGATGTAAAAGCTCAGGTATATAAACATCGTATCAGGGTGTCATTTTCGGAAATGCTCTGTTCTGATTGGACGAGACCTTACGCCAGGCTTTGATAAATAGTTAGATTAGTGTTACATTACATCAACGCGTTCGTCACACCTATGCGCCGTTCTATTTAGTTGACAACTCACGCTGGCCGCAGCTACATCTTAGTGCTTAAAAGAAGCGCAAATTGCAAAGAAGCTAACACTGGAGAAGGAGCATTTCCATAGACTGAAACAGTTGTTGGTAGAACAGATTGAAGAATTTAATTTAGAAACAGTTGGATAAGCAGTCTAAACTGTCAAATTGTTTCTATTAGAACTACCTAAATAGGACACGTTCACTATTTAAGGAGGAGATGGCGGTATACATCTTGGGGATGGTGCCGCATTTCACAAATAATGTTGATTGCGTCAAATTTTAGAATAGTCATTTTAAAATGCGTATGCAGCTATTACATCACCAACAGGAAACTAAACTTTACAAAAATAATGAAATAGGATATCCCTTATTCTTTACGATATCAGGAAAAATAGAAACAAAATTAATCCTAAGTATTTTTTGTGTCGAATTTGACAATGGGTGATTATGGCTTTGTTGTAATCGTGGCTAACGTTTTAAAGGGGCAAGGAGACCAAGGGCAGGACACTGATCCGTGCAGGCCACCACACACTGCTGTGCCTTATCGTCTGCTATACATACAGTAAACTTAACTTTATCTGCCACCCCCTTCCCTCACTCATTGCTATCTAAAATACTTGCGTCATCTCTGCTGAGTAATTACCCATTCATATATCAGTGCTGTCAATTAGAAGTTACTGTTACCTCTTATTTGCACCAGACTGCACCATTGCACACATCAATTTCTCGAAATTTTCCACGCAAGAGAGGGACAGCCCCCATTCCAACTTTTCCCACAGAGAAACTGAAAAGTTTGGACCAGTCACACCTTTCTGAATCCTACAGTTCACAATGTTTATCTCGTCAATATATATCTATCGCACGCTTTTAGCAGCTTTCCCCAGATTCTTGAACGTAATTCGAAAAAATGGCTGTTCTGGCCATCCTGATTTGTTTCTTTAGTCTTGCCTTCACTGTGTCTTTATTTTTTTGTTTTGAATGTGTGCGATTTTTATTTGTTTCGGAAAGATTGTCTTTAGTATTTCACGGGATAAGCTTATATTGGGCCGGGTATCTCTGTATGAGTAGCTTAGTTTGATGAGTGAGTGAGTGAATCACATATTTTCTTTAATGAGATTCTTGCTCCAGGGTCTATGGTAAGCTTATACTTCCGAAAAAGGAAAAAAGTCTACGTAAAAAGTTCAGGTTGGGCTACTCTTGGTCTTTTCCAGTAACCATGAGCTACTGTCAACGTAGCCAATACACCATAGGTACGATGCTGTGTGGACCTCTGTGTACATGTTCCGTTCACTACGTTACCCTGCACCACAATGGAGGGAAACATAGTGGAAGAACACAAATCACCGTACACAGACTTAGGTGGCTGCAAATTTTGCCAGGACCAAAGACTACATGTCAATAAAAGAAGGGCGTCGGTGGCTACTCTGGCGTCAGTCTGCACGCACGCTAGTCCGTTCTCATCGCAAGGGCTACAATACGGCTACAGCGTAGTTATAACCGAGCCCAAGAAGGCAAGCACTCTTGACTCATATCGACTGTAAGGCTGATAGCTTACCATCATGCATCAGTTGATACCGTAACAGAAAATTGCTTTAATCTCCTTGGTTTTATTTTACGGCCATGTGTACGTTTGTCAATGGCGTTCTCTTCTACCTCCATGGTTTAAGTCGCTCGCTATGATCATGGAGCAAAGAGCGGAGTTAGTACCCACATGCTATACGGCAAGCCACTGTTTGAGGAGGGACGGTGGACAAGAATTATGGAATACCTTGGTCATTATATGCTCATTGTGTTTCGAATGTCGTTACAAAATGGCTATGGCTAGGTCTGCATAGTTTTCCTTGTTTGATGAACATTAGTTTTGTATTTGAAGGGAAATTTGTGAAAGACAAATTGTCTTGCCATTATTCAGAATCGTACACTGTCTTACAAAGGGTAATCTTAATTCACTGCCCCGTGCAGGGATTGTTAACCTGATGTAATAGCCATCCCCAATATTTCCAAGAGATATGATTGTGTGCGTAAACAAAAGAAGTAACTCATGAATGTTAATAGATTTGGTTGGTATGGCCGATTTCCCCCAAATAGGCCATACAGACCATGTCTTAATCTGTGTGCGGAAAAGCTGTCATACCTCAGGCGCTTTTCCCCTCAGCCTCACGCGTGTTCTACTACGTAACCCGTACTTTCAAATTCTGCCAATTCAGATAACGCAGTGAAAACACTGTCATATACCCATCCTAATTAGATAATCTATATGGTTGGATTCCGGTTATAGCGTGAGCTTTTAAATCTATATTTAGTTGTCGCTTGGAAGTTCATTTTGCTGGTTTAACCCAGTGTTTAACTGTCATGATGATTGTCAAACAGGCTACATCAGGATTTGAAGGTCTTAACTATTGCTGTATTTTTTTGTACTTTTACGAAAGCATGTATTGGTATTTAACTTTTCTAAATTGGGAGGGCTGGGTTAGTCAAAATTTCTGAATTAGATGATGGGGGCATCACTCAAATTCATCATGGTTGGCGCGGGTGTCACTCGAAGTTTTGAAGTTTCCGATAAACGTCCTCTGACCCCCTAGGCCGTAAATAATGTTATGTTGTTGTAGACGTATTATTCTCTCTGCCCTACGCTTGAAATAGCAGTGCGTCATAGCATTTAATATGGCGTGATTGTGATCAAGATAAGTGCTTGAGCTATCGCAAAGTCATCTGTCTTCCATAAGCACGAATACATGTGTCGACGTATTCCACCACGTCTTGTAAGAATACCATATCGATCATCGTGCAATCCGTCTTTGTCTTATGAATACACGAATTTCGTAAACGTAATGAAACAGGTACTACGACATTTCTTCTTTAAATAACCTTGATATTCGATTACAAACTAGGTCATATTTTGTCAAATGGAGTGGTTATGTACAACCATAGAGACGCTCAAACTTTGAATTTGAAAAAATTGTCAGGTCAATCGATGTCAAAGCTCAGGCTAATAAAACATCGTATCTGGGTGCCATTTTCGAAAATGCTCTGTTCTAATTGGACGAGACCTTACTCCAAGGCTTTGATAAATGGTTAGAGATATGTTATTTTACATCAACGCGTTAGTCACACCTATGCGCCGTTCTATTTGGTCGACACCTCACGCTGGCAGCAGCTACATCTAGTGCTTAAAAGGAGCGCAAATACCAAAGAAGCTGAACATGGAGAAGGAGTATTGCCATAGACTGAAACAGTTGTTGTTATAACAAGTTGAAAGATATCATTTAGAAACAATTGGATGAGCAGTCTAAACTGTCAAAATATTTATTTGAATACAGGACTCGTTCACTATTTTCTGGGAGGTGGAGGTAGATATCGCGGTAGGTGTTGCATTTTACAAATTATTTTGATTGAGACATTTTACAACAGCAAGTTTAAAATGCTTATCGAACTATAACATCACGAACATAAAACGGAAAAATTACAAAAATAATGAAATAGTATATCCCTTATTCTGTACGATATCCGGGAAAATATAAATATGAATCCTAAGTATTTTTGTCGAAATTTATAATTGGTGATTAACGGCTAACGTTTTGAAGGGGCGTGAAGACCAAGGGCAAGACCACTAATCTGTACAGGCCAACACACACTGCTGTGCCTTATCGCTTGCTATACGCACTGCAGATGTAACTAATCTGCCACCTCCTTCCTCATTCACTGCTATCTAATCTACGTGTGTCATTTTTGCTGAGTAATTACCCATTCATATAACAGTGCTGTCAATGCTACAAATCGGCCATTATAGCTTTTGTCAAGCTCAAGTTTATATCACAAAAATGCAACCAAACCTCGCTGCAGGGTAGCTACTCATTAATAAAGATAACTCTATTTATTTCTTTTATTTGAATAACTTTAAACTCAATAAAGTCATAGGCCTAGGCCTGTACTGGTTGCCCGGTAACACCTTGGCCGATGCGCGATGGATCCCGTGATGGATCCCTATACTGTCTTACCGTTGCAAAGGGCGCAACACGCCTCGACTGTGGCGATATGTGCATCCAGGTAACATACTGCACTCCCCGAAGCTATTCAAATATGCAATTGGCCTCGGGGAAAGGCGACGACGCCTGAATGTACCATTGCTTCTAGGATTCGGTCAAACCTTTGTCTCTGTGTCGTTTTTCGCATTAATTCCAGATATAAGAATTAACCGTATATTACACTGCCACTAGCTCAGGTTACTTGGCTATGTTTATATCCTGCATAGCATTCGTCAGATTAACGAAAGAGACATATTAATTGTTTTGTTATGTTGTTAATTATTCTCACTGCCCTACGCTATGAATAGCATTGCGTCATAGCCTTTAATATGGCGTGATTGTGAAACAAGATAAGTGATTTAGCTGTCGCAAAGTCATCTGTCTTCCATAAGCACGAATTCATGTTTCGATGCATTCCGCCACGTCTTGTAAAGAAGATCATATCGATCGTCGTGCAATCCGTGTTTTTATTAATACACGAATTTCGTAAACGTAATGAAACAGGTACTACGGCATTTTTTCTTTGAATAGCCTTGATGTTCGATTACAACCAGATCATATTTTGTCAGATGGAGTTGTTATGTACAACCATATAGACACTCAAACTTTGAAATTGAAAAAAATGTCAGGTCAATCGATGTCAAAGCTCAGGCTAATAAAACATCGTATCAGGGTGTCATTTTCGAAAATGCTCTGTTCTAATTGGACGATACCTTACGCTAGGCTTTGATAAATGGTTAGATATATGTTATTTTACATCAACGCGTTAGTCACACCTATGCGCCGTTCTATTTGGTCGACACCTCACGCTGGCCGCAGCGACATCTTAGTGCTTAAAAGGAGCGCAAATAGCAAAGAAGCCGAACATGGAGAAGGAGCAATGCCATAGACTGAAACAGTTGTTGTTGTAATAAGTTGAAGGATATCATTTAGAAACAATTGGATGAGCAGTCTAAACTGTCAAAACTTTCTTTTTTGAATACAGGACTCGTTCACTATTTCTGGAGGCTGAGGTAGATATCGGGGTAGGTGTTGCATTTTACAATTATTTTTGATTGAGACATTTTACAACAGCAAGTTTAAAATACGTATCGAACTATAACATCACGAACATAAAACGGAAATGTTACAAAAATAAGGAAGTGGTATATACCTTATATATTTACGATATCCGGGAAAAAAATATAAATGTGAATCCTAAGTATTTTTGTCGAAATTTATAATTGGTGATTATGGTTTTGATGTCATAACGGCTAACGTCTTAAAGGGGCACGAAGACCAAGTGCAAGACCACTAATCTGTACAGTCCGCCACACGCTGCTGTGCCTTATCGCTTGCTATACGTACTGCAGATGTAACTAATCTGCCACCTCCTTCCTCATTCACTGCTATCTAATCTACGTGTGTCATTTTTGCTGAGTAATTACCCATTCATATAACAGTGCTGTCAATGCTACAAATCGGCCATTATAGCTTTTGTCAAGCTCAAGTTTATATCACAAAAATGCAACCAAACCTCGCTGCAGGGTAGCTGCTCATTAATAAAGATAACTCTGTTTATTTCTTTTATTTGAATAACTTTAAACTCAATAAAGTCATAGGCCTAGGCCTGTACTGGTTGCCCGGTAACACCTTGGCCGATGCGCGATGGGATCCCGTGATGGATTCCTATACTGTCTTACCGTTGCAAAGGGCGCAACGACGCCTCGACTGTGGCGGTATGTGCATCCAGGTAACATGCTGCACTCCCCGAAGCTATTCAAATATGCAATTGGCATCGGGGAAAGGCGACGACGCCTGAATGTACCATTGCTTCTAGGATTCGGTCAAACCTTTGTCTCTGTGTCGTTTTTCGCATTATTCCAGATATAAGGAATTAACCGTATATTACACTGCCACTAGCTCAGGTTACTTGGCTATGTTTATATCCTGCATAGCATTCGTCAGATTAACGAAAGAGACATATTAATTGTTTTGTTATGTTGTTAATTATTCTCACTGCCCTACGCTATGAATAGCATTGCGTCATAGCCTTTAATATGGCGTGATTGTGAAACAAGATAAGTGATTTAGCTGTCGCAAAGTCATCTGTCTTCCATAAGCACGAATTCATGTTTCGATGCATTCCGCCACGTCTTGTAAAGAAGATCATATCGATCGTCGTGCAATCCGTGTTTTTATTAATACACGAATTTCGTAAACGTAATGAAACAGGTACTACGGCATTTTTTCTTTGAATAGCCTTGATGTTCGATTACAAACTAGATCATATTTTGTCAGATGGAGTTGTTATGTACAACATATAGACACTCAAACTTTGAAATTGAAAAAAATGTCAGGTCAATCGATGTCAAAGCTCAGGCTAATAAAACATCGTATCAGGGTGTCATTTTCGAAAATGCTCTGTTCTAATTGGACGAGACCTTACGCCAGGCTTTGATAAATGGTTAGATATATGTTATTTTACATCAACGCGTTAGTCACACCTATGCGCCGTTCTATTTGGTCGACACCTCACGCTGGCCGCAGCGACATCTTAGTGCTTAAAAGGAGCGCAAATAGCAAAGAAGCCGAACATGGAGAAGGAGCAATGCCATAGACTGAAACAGTTGTTGTTGTAATAAGTTGAAGGATATCATTTAGAAACAATTGGATGAGCAGTCTAAACTGTCAAAACATTTCTTTTTGAATACAGGACTCGTTCACTATTTTCTGGGAGGCTGAGGTAGATATCGGGGTAGGTGTTGCATTTTACAAATTATTTTTGATTGAGACATTTTACAACAGCAAGTTTAAAATACATATCGAACTATAACATCACGAACATAAAACGGAAATGTTACAAAAATAAGGAAGTGGTATATACCTTATATATTTACGATATCCGGGAAAAAAATATAAATGTGAATCCTAAGTATTTTTGTCGAAATTTATAATTGGTGATTATGGTTTTGATGTCATAACGGCTAACGTCTTAAAGGGGCACGAAGACCAAGTGCAAGACCACTAGTCTGTACAGTCCGCCACACGCTGCTGTGCCTTATCGCTTGCTATACGTACTGCAGATGTAACTAATCTGCCACCTCCTTCCTCATTCACTGCTATCTAATCTACGTGTGTCATTTTTGCTGAGTAATTACCCATTCATATAACAGTGCTGTCAATGCTACAAATCGGCCATTATAGCTTTTGTCAAGCTCAAGTTCATATCGTAAAAATGCAACCAGACCTCGCTGCTGGGTAGCTGCTCACTAATAAAGATAACTCTGTTTATTCTTTCATTTGAATAACGTTAAACTCATAAAGTCATAGGCCTAGGCCTGTACTGGTTGCCCGGTAACACCTTGGCCGATGCGCGATGGGATCCGGTGATGGATCCCTATACTGTCTTACCGTTGCCAAGGGCGCAACGACGTCTCGACTGTGGCGGTATGTGCATCCAGGTAACATGCTGCACTCCCCGAAGCTATTCAAATATGCAATTGGCCTCGGGGAAAGGCGACGACGCCTGAATGTACCATTGCTTCTAGATTTCGGTCAAACCTTTGTCTCTGTGTCGTTTTTCGCATTTATTCCGATATAAGGAATTAACCGTATATTACACTGCCACTAGCTCAGGTTACTTGGCTATGTTTATATCCTGCATAGCATTCGTCAGATTAACGAAAGAGACATATTAATTGTTTTGTTATGTTGTTAATTATTCTCACTGCCCTACGCTATGAATAGCATTGCGTCATAGCCTTTAATATGGCGTGATTGTGAAACAAGATAAGTGATTTAGCTGTCGCGAAGTCATCTGTCTTCCATAAGCACGAATTCATGTTTCGATGCATTCCGCCACGTCTTGTAAAGAATATCATATCGATCGTCGTACAATCCGTGTTTGTCTATGAATACACGAATTTCGTAAACGTGACGACGACAGGTACGCTTTTTCTTCTTTGAATAGCCTTGATATTCGATAACAACTAGGTCATATTTGTAGATCCTAAATAAGTGGAAGTAACCAACTAATTGCAGATAGAGGGTTTTGTTCAGGATACAGCGCCTAATCCGTGCATGAGAAAAATGAGTCAGGATAATGTATGTCAAAGGTATTCATAATTCATATAAATATATCGTATCCGGCTGTCATGTTCGCAAATGGTCCTTTCTTATAGGACGAATGCTTGGCTTTGATAAAAAGTAAGATTAATATCAAATTACATGCGTTTTTCTGTTTGTCTACAACTCACCATGGCAATAATTAAAATTGTATACGTAAGTGCTTAAAAGTAGTTCTAATAGCATGGAACCTCAATATGGAGAGAGAACACTGACACAGCAGGACAATTTTTTGTTAATGAGTGTTCATGGATTATATATGGAAACAGTTGAATGGCAATTTAAACTATCTGAGTGTTTCTATTTTGAATTAGCTAAATAGGACTGTGTTACTTTTACGAAGTTTTTGGTGAAAATGCAGGGGTTGACTTTTATAAAAGATTTATGTTGATTAGGTCAAGTTTTGCAATACAAAGTTAAAGAGAGTTTTTTGCAAAACAAATTCCTGTGGAACTTTACATCACAAACGTTAACATAGAACTAAAAATTCGCGAGATGAACTTGAAATAAAATCTGATTTTGTTGTGACGTCTGGCAACGATTATCAGAATACTATTAAAAACCATTTCTCTCGTGTTTGTGCCTTGACGTCTTGAAAACCCGGAATGGTGACCGATGTTTACTGCGAAACGCCAATACTGTTAGTTATCGTGTTTTTATGTATACCTGAATGGTAATAAGTTAACATGTTTACATGGGGCATGTGTAATCCACGTGTTTTGTCGTCACACTTTGGACATGGTATTGCAGGGTTCAGCAGACTCTTTGTGTGCTCTTTGACTTCCTAATGTCAAGATATTGTTTAATTATATTTAGTGATAAAGGGGTGGAAAAAATACAATAGTGCTATATGCTATGACTTGCATCATTGAAATAAAATTAAAATTTCAAGAATGAACTCTGAGGGCGTCATTGCTGGAAGCCTGGTCAATATTTTTGTTTGTGTTTAAAGTAGTTTTTTACTGTCGAGTTTGAAGTAATTTCGTCCCTTTCTTTCACACGGAGGTCAGTTCTTTCCTAATTTCCTTGTATATTTTATCAATTTGACAAATCAAGATATCACCAGTAAAATGTATTAGACTGTAGGTAACTTTGAATAAGAGAGAAAGTTTGAATCAAGTTCAGTGTTTGTCAGACTAGCTTGATGGACATATTTTGTGTTCACTATGTTGTTGACGCATAGTTTATTCGGCTGCAAACTTTAATTGAAATAATATCACAGCATTAATTATGGCGTCATTCTAAGTCGACAGGAGTGATGAATATGTCCCAAATTTGGTAAGAACGTATGTATGTTTCGTCACATTCCCCAAAGTCTTGTAAGATTATAGTACAGATCATCGTGCAGTCTATAGTTAGTCATGTGAAACATTATTTTCGTTAACATGATTAGCAAAGGGATTGTATTTCTTCTTGGATAGCCATGATATTCTTACACAATATTGGTTAGATTTTGCCGATCGTATATCAGTAGGAGAGAAAAACTAGTTGCAGATATTTCAGATTTAGTACAATGATAGAGACGCATATGAAGGTTGAATGAAAAGAATAACCCATATTTATCGATGTAAAAGCTGTTGAATTTAGGGACTGGACAGCAATCACAGGGATTCGGGCCGGCTTTTTTTGGGGTGGGGGGTTGGGTGAGTCGCCACTCGCAAGCATTTTTGAATGGTCTTAAACATTTTGTGCAATGCTATTGGAGTTGGTCACTTTTTATGTACTGAAGCTGAAAATGCATTGTGCACGTATTGAAGAATAAGTTTGATCATAGAAGAATTCACCAGCTTTACTTTTTGCCATTTTCCCAGTATTTTGATATTGTGTATTTGCTTAAATTTCTTGTCAAAATTGTCAGTGGTTTGCATGTCATGCTGTCTGCAGATGTATTTTGGTTGAAAAGGGAATCTTGCCTTGAATTAAATGCAGCTTTCAACAATAATGATGATGACTGTGCACACATATGTTAAGGCTTTGTGTACGCTTTTATATCGTCATATTTCAGGAATCCAAATGAAAAATTTCATTTGGTTAGAAGAATAAAAGTAACAATCGAAGGCCAAGTTTGGCTGGCCAAGGGAATTAGATGTGGGGTGGGTTTTTGACGGTCACTTTTTAGAAAATTGTCCAGGGGAGGGCCATTTTTTATAACCTATATTGTGGAGGGTCACTATTAACAGAAGACGATCTTACGGCCAAAGCTTGGAATGTCCATTTGATATTTCCTGAATAGGAAATTGCCGACAACTACATCGATTCTTGTCAATGCGTACGCATTATCGACAAGCTTCACAAGCAAAGCACATTCAGTGGTATCCTCAATTAAACACCGTGAACAGTTAAACCTTATGAAAGACGAGAGACAAAAATGTATGGGACAGATGGCAAAGTGTATATCAATTGTCATATGTTTGTAAATTCATGGATATTGTTAGTTTTATGTTATACATCGATAAAAAATAGATCATAGTTTCTCTCATAGACTAACATGTATAATGAATGAAACTTTCGGTGAAATTCTAAATCCATTTTTTGCAGACAAACGCTCTTGTAACTGCCATAGTCCAATTAAACCGATTTATATATTTAGTAAAGATTACATACACATATTTACATATTTTTGTATTGGAAAATATTATTCATAGTTTCAACATAGACTAACATATATAGTGAATCAACATTTCGAAAGAAATTCAAAAATCAAATTTCTTGTACACAACTGCACGTTTTACTTCCCCCCTTCAAAAAGTACATTTACGTACATATATAAATGTACAGATGTAGCTTGTCGTGAGGAAATTGGCAATATATTTCCGGATAGATTCCCATATATTGATATTTTAGGGTGAAGCACCATGTTAGCCACATCTTGCTGCCGTATAGTTGCTCAAAATATGGTAACCTTCCCGCAAATCCATAACCCTTCAAAATGCTTGTGTGATAATTACAACCCTCCCTCCAAATAGGTTACCCTCTCTCCTGTAATTTCTGTAAGTACTTGCGAACACTTGAATTTTTTGTAATTTCACATGTCTTTTTTACTAAATGCTTTGAGTAACAGGGAAGGGTCACTTATTTTCATTCACAGATAAGGAGAAGGCTCACTTATTTTGTGAAAGAACTTTAGAATGGTCACTATTTTTGATGCAGCGGTGTTTCGAAGAATACCGGCTTTCCTCCCTGTAATTTCTGTCCAGTTCCTTACATTGTATCAGTGTGCCATGACCAGCAATTACCCTGTCCTGATGCGACGGCAGCTTATACCAGACTTTGATAAATAGTAACATTTATGTTATATTACAGGAACTTGATAGTCATATTTCTTGCTAAAACTGAGGCACTAAAATCATAAAACCCAACATGGAGAAATAACATTGCCATAGTTGAAAATTTGTTGTTTCAACAGGTTGAATGATAATATTTGGAAACATTTGAATGTGTAGTCTATCCTGTCAATATGTGTCTGTTAGAACTACATGATAGGACGTGTTCACTATTTACAGACAGGCGGCGGTGTTCATCGAATGGGTAGGTTTGCCTAATGCAAAGTAGTGACGTTGAATTGGTCATATTTTCACTACCAAAATTAAGAAAGTATATTTTACAAAACATTCCTTTCGAACTATCACATCATCAACTAAGTACTGAAAAAATCGTAAGTAGAAATGGGAAAAGAAAAAGCTTTATTTTGAGCGACGGCCGGCAAAAATTGTAACGCCCTCCTTTTCGCTTCCTTTTCCCTTTTCCCAGAATTTCATAGTTTTATATTTACATTCACTTGAACTCTAGTAACCTCACAGTGACCTCCAAGACCACACTGAGTTCCTATGCTTATTCCCTTGACGATTGTAGTTTCCTATTACTCACTAAGACTGTTTACGTTCACAACCTTGAAGTAACCGTCACTGTCTTGTGTTGAGTGATGTATTGTTTTAACAGATGTTAAACTCATTAGAAGTGACCGGAGGTTGACGTTGACTCAAACTTGGTGTTGAAAGAACACTTCGTCCTGTTTTGACAATATTTCCTGTCCTTCAATATTTTCCGACATGATCTGTATTTAATTAAAATTGTAGCTTGAGTCATTCATTATCATATGTAGATTTGGAAACTATTTAAGTTGTACACTTTGTAGAAGTAGAACAGACCGTAGAGAGACCGTGGAGCGGAGACCTGAGAACGGTGTTTAGTAATAAAGATTGAAGTTGTGCTTACAACCGACAACTTTGGTGTCAAGCTTCAGTTACTGAAAGCATTACGATCCCAGACCGGTACCTCAACCCAGAGAGAGAGAAAGTACAGACGTGACAAAATGATCAGGAAACTATTAAATAACAATTTCCTTCGTGCTTTCACTTGACGTTGTGAAAAACCGGGACGATTGTGTATGCGGAACGCCAATATTGTTATTTATCGAGCTGTTTATGTACACCTGAATCGTAAATTATTATGTTTACATGGGCCATGTGTTATCCACGGTTGTTTATCGACATATTTGTAGACACGCAGGATTCAACAGACTCTTAGTGTGCTCTTTGATTTCCTCAATGTCGAGTCAGTATTTTATTTAGTTATAGGGCAGCGTGTTTTTATAAAGGGGTGTAAAAAGTACAGCATCGCTATATGCCATGACTTGCATCATTGATATTAAAATGTCAGGAATGAACTATGAGGGCGTCATTCTGGCAGCCTGGTTAATATGTCTTGTTGTGTTTTAAGTACTTTTTACTGTCGCGCTTGAAGTAATTTTATGCTTTTTCTTACACACGGAGTTCAGGTTTATAATTATAAGATAAGAACGTAGGTATGTTTCGTCGCATTTCTTAACGTTTTGTAAAGATTTTATACAGATCATCGCCCACAGTCCATAGTTAGCCTTGAGAAACAAGATTTTCATTAACGTGATTAGCAAAGGGATTGTATTTTTTTGATAGCCTTGCTATTCAAACAAAATATAGCTTAGATTTTTTCGGATCCTAAATCAGTAGAATGAAAAACTTGTTGCAGAAATTTCATATTTCGTACAATTATTAGAGACGCATATAAAAGTTGAATGAAAAGAATAATCATGTAAGCCGGTGTCAAAGCTGTTGAATCTTGGGACTGGACAGAACTCATAGGGGGCGAACAGCTGGTATTTTTGGAGTGGGTTGCCATTTTTCGCGCAAGCATTTTTGTAAGGTCAAAATTTTGTGCAACTTATGGGGGTAGGTAACTTTTTTTCACGCATCAAAGCTGAAAATGCATTGTGCATGTATCGAAGACTTAGTTTGGTAATAGAAGAACACCTCAGCTTTACCTTTTTGCCATTTTCCAGTATTTTGATGCTGTGTATGTGCTTCAATTTCTTGCGTAAATTGTCAGTGGTTTGCATGTCATGCTTGCTGCCTGTGGATGTATTTGGTTGACAAAGGAATGCTGACTGTGCACAGATATGTTTAGTTTATGTACACGATTTTATATCGTCATGTTTCAGGGATCCAAACAAGAAATTTCATTTTGTACAACAATAAAAGTATTAATCAAAAGCGAAGTTTGGTTTGCCGGGGAATTTCGTGTGGGGGCACTTTTTGTAAAAGTGTCCGAGGGGGAGGGCCACATATTATAAACCTATCTTTGGAGGAGGGTCACTATTAACAGTAGATGATTTTACAGCCAAACCTTTGAATGTCCATTTGATATTTCCTGAATAGGAAATTGCCGACAAAATACATCGATTCTTGTCAATGCGTACTCATTATCGACAAGTTTGACAAGCGAAACACATGCTGTGGTATCCACACGAGAGTCAAAATAATATGGACAGATGAAAAAGTGTATATCAAATATCAATGCACGGATATTGTTAGTTTTATGTAATATACTGGCAGGATATCAATCATAGTTCTCTCATAGACTAACTTGTACAGTGAATCCACATTTCGCTGAATCCAATTTTTTGCACACATATCCATTTGTAACCACCCTAGTCTAATCAAGTACATTAAATTGAATAATCAAGTGTACACAAATACACAGATTTATGTATTTTTGTTTTGGAAAAATATTCATAGTTTCATCATAGACTAACATGGATAGTGAACATCATTTCGGTGGAATTCCAAAATCCAATTTCTTGATATAACATACTCACTTGTAACCACCCTAGTCGATTCAAGTACATTAATATCAATAATCAAGCATATAAAATACACAGATTAACCTATTTTGTATTGAGAAAAGATATTCATACTTTCATCATAATCTAAAATGTTTAGTGAATCAACATTTCAGTGAAATTCCCAAATCCAATTTCTTTCACACATATCCACTTGTAACTACCTTTGTTCAATTAATTAAACATATAATATCAATAACCAGGGACACATATTAGACAGATTTACCTATTTTTGTATTGGAAAAAATATTATAGTTTCATTATAGACTAACATATATATTGAATCAACATTTCGCTGAAATTCCAAAATCCAGTTTTTGCACACATATCCGTTTGTAACCATCCAAGTTAAATTAAATACATTAATATTAATAATTAAACATACATAAATACACAGATGTACCTATTTTTGTATCGGAACAAAAATTATTCATCACTTCATCATAGACTTACATGTACAATATATCTACATTGGCAATAGTTTACCAGAAAGCCTCCCATATATTGATATTTTTAGGGTGAAGCACTATATCAGCCTCATCTTGCAGCCTTATAATCGCGCACAAATATGGTGACCCTCAAAAAATCCATGACCCTTCAAAAATTTACAACCCTTTCTCCCAATAGGCTAGCCCTCTCTCCCGTAATTTCGGTCAAACACGATTGGAACTAATTTAGGATAATTGGACGCTGAAGTAATGTCGGTTAGATCTGCAAATGTAAGCTAATCTGCTTTTTTTATGTTATACCTAGTTTTTATGAGCAACATTCATGCTACGAACATTCAGCTATAGGGCACCTAACACTTTTGAGAATTTTGAAAATACGAAGATCAAGTTATCCAAAATTAGTTCCGATCGTGCTGTCAGTAACTTACAAAACAGTAATTGTAATATGACATGTCTTTTTACTAAATGCTTTGTGTAACAGGAAAGGGTTACCTATTTTCATGCACACATAAGGGGAGAGTCACTAATTTTTGTTCATAAACTTTTGAACGGTCACTTTTTTGAAGCAGCGGTGTTTCGAAAAACTCAGGCTCTCCAGTAAATATTCTGTTTTGATGCGATATACACTTTGAAAAATGTACAACATATACAATATATAAACTATATATACACATATACTGAATTTGTACATGTGTGAAATACGTAAATATGTATTTATACTAACAAAATGCAAACCTACAGTGTACACTTAGATGGCAAAGATCTGCATTACGTTTACTTATGATCTACATAGATATATGCTACGCCTTTCGACGTATTTAATCCATGGCATTTTAAGGTCAACCATATTTCGATGTGGAAATCAGAGAAAGACATAATAATTATGTCTAAATTGCATTTTGTCACAGATTTCAGACCCAAGGAAATGACGTTTACAAACTAATTTTACATAAACCACTGCGATTTTATGAACGAATTCGAAAATTTAAAAGGCGCGAGGTGCGCGCTACATTTTGCGGCGAGGCATTTTTCTAGTTTGGAAAGAGAAAAATTCGTGTGGAATCGGCTTCAAATTGATGTTTACGAGTGTTGACAACCAATATTGCGCATAAAGTAGTTGCTCTGATATGACGTGTTCTGTCTTAAGCGTGCAAAAAATCGAATATTGAAATTTGATACACTACCTCTTATTTCGGATATGCGATTTTCGATATTGATTTGGACTCGAAAATGTTACATTTTTCCCGTCTCACTGAGACTGATACATTTTAGACAAAACATCCATCCGAGCCTATAGTGTCGACGATTTTCTCAATATCTGGTGTCTACATGTAAAAATCTTGCTCCTTCCTGTCCTTGTGATACTTTCTGATAAAACTGCAAAGTTAGTGTCTATGCTGAGCCGCTGTTTACTCGGCTTGAGGCTGATCTGAAAGTCTGGCACAAGGACAGCTGTGAATGTAAAACAGAAGTCAGTTGATGATAGTTACATAAGAGCACTTCTTGATCCCTGGAAAAGCGAAAAACGAAATTAAGAAAAGACATCGAGCTGTAGGGAACTGCAAATCAATTACGCGTTCATCAACCCCCATGAATTAATATTTTATTCTGAATAAGAAACACATCTAGCCGAAAAGTAGTTACCCTGAAACTTTGTCCACTCTGTCACACGCAACTCTATAACAGCTCTATTAGGGGGGAGCATGGTGACCATGTGCCGTCTGTTTCAGAAACAAAGCAGAGTAACTCGTTTGTAATTAAATATGCCTGCCTGAAACGTTCATTTAATGTAAAACTTATTATGTTTGGCATGGCCGTCCGACTTGTGACGCCAGGTCCAGGTCAACATTAAAGCCGCAATTTTCAATCCCAGGTTCTCACATAAGTGGAGTTTTCCTCCCAGTCAAACGCTTGGCCAGTATGATGTTTGATTTCTGTAACATTAATTACACAAACTGATCTCAACCTTTTGGCTCCTTTTGCTAATCCTGCAAACAGAGTTTATACACGCGTTCGATTGATGGTCCGTTCAAATCGCAAACGGTAATCGATTCCCAACACCAACGCTCATTTTTCTAAAATCGTCTTCCAGTCGCGTTAGAATTTGAATATAACGACAGAGTTCGATCGGCACAGCTTCGCGCTGACCTCTTGGCAGTTGTCTGCCCTGTTGCGGTCGGAAAAAACTAAAAAGTGGCATTTTCTGGAGCGTGTGCCCACTTGTTGTCACATAATCTCCACGATATTACTTGTGTGGAAATTTCCAGTGCAGATAGCATTGTGAAAGAAGTTGGCTCTGAGTAACTAAACTTGTAAATATTCATGAACTCTCTGTAACTTCTATGGGCCTGAGCTTTGACTCTTTTCTAATGACATGCACAAAATTTGCAATGGGATATGAGATTGGAACTCCTGGAAGTAGAAATATTTAACTCTGCCGATTCTCAAAGATGTCAACTGCACAAAGATTTTTGACTGTGCCAAACAAGACAGTTTACTAGCTGTAATGTATAGAAGTGCTTTCTAAGTGAATTAAAGTTGTTGCTGCATTATCAACTTTTGTCACGTGATTAACTACGCTGCCCTCAACTGCTGACCTGTGATGCTGCCGAAACTTAACTGACTTCCCAACATCTGGTGCCGAAACCCGGGAATGGAACTGGTGGACTGAACTAGTGTGAAGAAACTGGTGGACATCACAGAAACTACGGAAGTGGACTGGACTGAACGGAACTGAAGGGGACTGATCTGGAAGAGGAGAAGACTTAAGAAGAACACTACCACAACTTTGGGCTGCAACTTAAGAGGATATACTGAAGACTCTACCCGTGAAGACTGGGTGAACAACTGTAGAAGCAACAGTGAAGAAACTAGAGTTTTTCAACGCAGAAGAAACTGCAAGAACTTTCATCAAGTCTTAGTTCCATCAACTTTTAACTAAACTTCACTGACTTTAGAAACTTCAAAGATGTCACTCCCCAACTTAAAAGGACTGAGAACTAGGTATAAAAATCTACTAGAACGAGAACTATTGAAAGCAGACGCCATATTGAAAAGTTCAAAAGATGAAGATGAGGATATTCAAGTATGGAAAATTAATGCAACAAAAACTAAACTGAAAGACTATGTTGAGAAGTTTGAAGATGCCACTGATAGATTATCCTTATTGGTTGAAGAAACTAAAAACTTAGAAGAAAAAGAAAAACTTGACGATGAAGAGGTCAAAATAACTGACCTTATGGCTGCTGTGGGAGACTGTGTCGGTGAATTAACGGCATTAGAGACAGTATTCAAGTAAAGCAAATGACTGTACAATCTAGTCTAGCCAACAGATGGAAAGACTGGTCGAAATTCAAATGCAGACTCAGTTTCAAACTCAGAAACTACTGAAGCCCAAGAACAACAACTTGAGCGGCACTCGTATCCATCTGGAGAATTGCAATCTGAATCTGCTGTTCCATCTCCAGTCTCTGTGAAACTGCCTAAACTTGATTTGGTATCATTTAATGGTGATGTGCTTGCATGGAAAGAATTCTGGGACTCTTTTGAGTGTACTATACATCAGAACTCTCATATGTCACGAATAGAGAAGTTCAACTACCTGAGGAGTAAACTTCATGGTGATGCACTGAACGCTATATCAGGTATGACCCCTTCAAATGAGAACTATGATGTGGCCGTGAGATTACTTTGTGAGAGGTTTGGAGATAATCAAACTGTAATTAATGCACACTACTCGAAATTGATCAGCCTGCCAGTATCTGCAAATCAAGCATTCAGTCTACGAACACTATACGATGGTATTGAAAAACACTTAAGAAGTTTAGAGGCCATTGGACAGGATGTTAATCAGGACATTTTTGTTTCTATCATCACGTCTAAACTTCCCAAAGAGGTACTGTTCCAGCTCGAGCTGCAAAGGGGTCTAGAGAGAAATGCACAGTATGTAAACTCAGAGAACTCCCTGAAGGTATGTCACGGCTGCCAAAGCAACTGATAGACAGAGGTTACACAACTTTCCTTCCACAAAGAACAAAGCAACCCTAAGAAGTCACCATCAGCATCCAAGTTGTACGCAGAATCATCGGTATCATCTGCTCAAGCCTTGGTTATTGGTGAGAGGGGACCAACTCATCAAGCCAGTGAAAAGCTAAATTCAAAGAGACGTTGTCATTTCTGTGAACAACACCACTGGAGTGATGAATGCACGAAGTATTCAACTGTTGAAGCAAGAAAAGAGAAGGTCAAAGGTCAGTGTTATATTTGCCTAAAGAAAGGACATCGATTGAAAGACTGTGTTGTCAATAAGCCATGTTTTTTCTGTCGTCAAAGAAAGAATCACCATAGCAGTCTTTGTCCTGAAAAGTTCCCATCTACAAGGAAGAGAACACTCTCCTCACTCAAGGACTACCTAAAGATGCTGAACCCAATACAGAAAAGGTTCTAATGGCTTCCGGAGAAATTGTTCTCATGCAAACTGCCACTACTATGATAAAAAATCCAGACTATTCATTGAAACAGTCTCTTCGTATCCTGTTTGATTCCGGAAGTCACAGATCATACATCACAGACTATCTTGCAAGAAAACTAAGACTGAAAACTGGAATTGTCAAAGAGATGTCTATTGTCACATTTGGAACTCAAAACTCAAAAGTGATCAAATCTCCAGTGACTACATTGGACATTTGTCTTCGAGATGGTTCTGTTATGACTGTCACTGTAAACATTGTGCCACAAATCACCGGAACTTTACAGCGAATGCCAATTAACACTGAGACATTTCAGAACTGGGACATTTTGTGGAAAGATATCCCTTTGGCTGATTCACTACCTCAGGAAACTGAAACTTCCACTATTGAACTACTTATTGGTAACGACTACTATTTGATCTGATCCTGCCACAGAGAGTTGAAGTCCAGCCTTGCCTTCATTTACTTGGTTCCATCTTGGATGGATACTTACTGGAAGAACACCAGGTAATCCTGAACCAGCAAACGAGCAGAGTATGTTAATACTCACACTTGGTAGTCAACTTTGTAGTACGACTCCTATGTATACCAGTCCTGATTCTTCACTTAACGTAACGCCAAATCTTGAAGACTTCTGGAGTATGGAAGCAATCGGGATAAAGACTCTTATGAAGATCGGATGATGACAGAGCACTCGAACACTTCAATGAAACTGTAAAATTTGAAAATGGAAGATACCATGTCAAGTGGCCTTGAAAGAGGAGCAGCCTGCCTTAATGCCTGAAAATCGTGAACTTGCCTATGGGCGTTTAAAGACATTGGTCCAGAAACTGTTCAAGAACCCAGATCTTCTAGAAAAATACGATGCCATTATTGAAGAACAGAGAAGAGAGAGATAATAGAGCAATTGACAGACGCATCTGAAGTAGGACACAAAAGACACTATATACCACATCATGCTGTGATTAATCCCATGAAGACAAGCACAAAAGTAAGAATAGTGTATGATGCCTCTGCCAAAGTAACGAAGGACTCTAAGAATCTCAATGAATGTCTCTACCGAGGACCTGTCATGCTGAAAGATTTATGTGGACTATTACTATGTTTCAGACTGAACAAAGTTGCCATGGTATCGGACATTGAGAAAGCCTTTCTACAAGTGGGACTTCAAGCGCCTGATAAAGATGTTACTAGATTTTTCTGGTTAAAGGACTGTAAAATTCCACGGGTGGATGGTAACCTTCAAACTACAAATTCTGCCGCATCCCGTTTTTTTGTGATTTCAAGTCCTTTTCTTCTGGCGCCACAGTGGACCATCACTTAAAGAAAGATGGAAGTCAGACCGCACAGAAGATAAGAGGCAATATCTATGTGGATAATGTAATTACCAGAACTGATGCTTCGCAATCCGCTTACAACTTCTACACTGATGCAAAGAAGATCTTCGCAAATGCTTCTATGAATTTCATGAGTCGACATCCAACTCAGAGTTACTATTGAACCGTACACCAGCGCATGATCAATCGAGAGGTGACAAGATTAAAGTCCTAGGATCGAACTGGCATGTGAAAGAAGACACAATGACTGTACCTGGTCCTGAAATAGAGAAGCTGTTAGTAGTGTCTACAAAGCGAGAAGCACTGCAGTCTATTTCCTCACAAAGCAGAATTGAACTGGGATGGAAGACTTGACGAAAAAGTCTAAGCAGGTGGAAGTACATTGCTGAACAACTACAACTCACTCCTTCTCTCAGTTTCCCAAGATTCATAGGGACTGGCGAAGAGACTATAATACACAAGTAAAATATCAACTGATGTGCTTTAGTGATGCCTCTACTCGTGCTTATTCAACAGCTGTCTACTTGCGTCACCTGAAAGGGGAATCATGTCAGGTCAATCTACTGTTCTCCAAGACCCGTCTTGCACCTATGAAGAAAATAAGTGTACCAAGACTTGAATTACTTGCCGTACTCATTGGTGTACGAGCCCTCAACTTTGTAGAGAAGGAACTTTCACTTCCAATTACAAACAAAATGTTGTGGACAGACTCTCAGTGCGTGCTAAAATGGATGACAAGTAAGAAGCCTCTTACTGTGTTTGTGGAAAACAGACTGAAGGAAATTAAATCCAACTCTAGGAAAATCATGTCTCGCGTACGACCAACTTCATACACTAATGATTGAAGCAGAAGCTGTAGTTAACACTCGCCCACTGGTTTACGTGGATGATGATATCAACTCATCAATAACCTTGACTCCAGCAAATTTCCTGACTCTTAATCCGAAGACTAAAATGCCCGATGCTGAGCCTGACTCTGATGATCCTGACCTAGAGTACAAACCCAGAATTTCATCTGCTGAGAAACTCTTACAAACCTGGAAGAAAGGTCAACGACTTCTCAACGGATTCTGGAACAGGTGGAGATAGTTACATACTCAATTTGAGAGAGAGAAGCCAGAGACATTTAAGCGCACCAAGAATTCAAGCTCCTTCTCAACCGAAGACTGGCGATGTTGTGATTGTCAAGGACAATTTGCCTCGTTGATCATGGAACTTTGGAAAAGTTCATGATCTGATTCAAAGTAGAGATGGAGAATGTCGAGCTGCAAGGGTAATTCTGCAAGGAAATGCATCAATCAACCTGTGAATCTACTTTATCCTATAGAATGTCCCGAGACCTTAACTCAAGAAGATTGTGACGTGCAAACTGTTCAAGCCGACAAAATGAAATCAACTTAACTAGGAATTCGACGACGCCCTTCAAGACGAGCCACAATCGAAGCAAACAAAAGACTTGCCCAACAACTTAGCCAATGATAAACAAATATTTTGTGCGGACAATTTCTTGCCCAGGGAGTGTCGCGTAATCTTCACGATATTACTTGTGTGGAAATTTCCAGTGTAGATAGCATTGTGAAAGAAGTTGGCTCTGAGTAACTAAACTTGTAAATATTCATGAACTCTCTGTAACTTCTATGGGCCTGAACTTTGACTCTTTTCTAATGACATTCACAAAATTTGCATGCTCATTTAGATCATTTGCATCAGTCCAAATCTTTTCTAATTTCTTGTCTAGTTTTCTCTATTTTGATTGTAAATACGATAAAGATGGGTTTGTCACAATACAAGAAAACAAACTATACAACTGGATATGAGATTGGAACTACTGGAAGTAAAATATTAGACTCTGCCGATTCTCAAAGATGTCAACTGCACAAAGATTGTTGTCTGTGCCAAACAAGACAGTTTACTAACTGTAATGTATAGAAGTGCTTTCTAAGTGAATTAAAGTTGTCGCTGCATTATCACTTTTGTCACGTGATTAACTACGCTGCCCTCAACTGCTGACCTGTGATGCTGCCGAAACTTACTGACTTCCCACACGTTGTTGCCTATTTGGTGCCCACTTACACAGTGAACGCAACCAAGGTTTCGCGTCGTTTTCGAAGGAGGCTCCGCCTTACAAATGAAAATTGACAAACGAATAACTTCTTTTTTACATCAAATTTCGATATATTGATTTATTCCAAGCATATTGAAAAGCGATGGTCTTTACATCTTCTCACTTGTTTCGTGCTAACATTGCATATGTGCTGGATTTTGAGCCAATACGCGTTTCTTTCTCTAATATCATCATCAAATATAAGCTGGCCGCGTAATGCACGGCGTTACATGTAAAATCCGATGTTGGAAATGCCAACTTTAAAACGACAATCATGGAAAGAAATATGACGGTATTACAGAATTCCTTGTCCGATTTCGATATTCAAATTCGGTTGGCCTAAAAATGCCACCGATTGTATTCGAATGTCCTATATACGGTGATATATGTTGTGTATGCAAGTATTACTGTATTCGATATACGTCAATATACATACTAAATATATTGAACGTTAACAAGCAACTTGCCCAATGTGACAGCCTACATCAGGCTTTGATAAGTAGTAAGATTAATGTTACATTATATTACCATGCCTGTTCATTGCGTTTTAATTGGTCGAGCTGAACCACGTGATTGCCAGAATATACACAGTAATGGTTTGTTTTCATGCCCGTTGAATATGAATAATATCTTAAATATAGTAACTTTATAGCTTAAACGAAAATTACGATTTATACAAAGATCATAATCCACCACAAATAAAACGGAGCATTTGTGGCCTTGTTTAGATGCTTGTTTTCAAAAAAATCTCCGGATTTGCGAAATTTTGCAGTGCGCGCACTACTCCATGACAGGTTCTGGGGCCCCTTGTCGTTCGCACGGGAAATCACTACAGCCCAAAGGCGCCCCATTTTGTACGGTAATAGAGTCCCGAATTTTCGCCACACATACGTGGAGTGCGCATTCAGAGAGTCAATTTCACCTCCCGCGTCATGTTGAAAATTTCGCCGTATTTCCTTGCTGCACATCTAAATATTAATGAAAGAGCAACAGGTCCTATTTCCTGTATATGCTGCCTTTACAATTATAATATTTTGGGAAGAATTTCACAAGGGAATTCCAAAAATACGTAAGCGATAAGAGACATATGCAAAATCAAGTAAAAACACAGTCAACAGCAAAACGATCTTCAACTCGTCATTTCATAAAAATAAGACGGAAACTAAAAAAAATAAAACCATAGAGTTTTAGTTACCCTTCATGATATGTGTCATACCAAATATTATAAAAAATAACAGCGAAATGAAAAAGTTAAACCAACGGTTTTTTTCAGATGTATTTTTCATTTTACGATGTGTCTAATCTGCCCGATTTCCCATAGAAAACAATGGCGTTTAATGTACTGAACAGACCGTACAACTATCGCTCGTTCAAATTTCTCAATTCTGAACCAATTATAGTGAAAAGGTGCACGGTGTTTCCTTGATATATATATACAAAATTGCTGTCGTTTTAGTTTTTGGAATTTCTCGACGAAACTTGTTTTAGTTGCATTTTATTTTTCCGATCGCTGAACTTTTGCTCTTGCCCTCAATAAAATGGCGATCTTACGGCGTTTGCATATGCAGAATCAGGGTCTAATATTGACCCATTTTAATCGGTTAGCGTCTCTTAAATTGTACAGACCAAATACCAGTCAGGTTGTTGTAATTTATACCAAATTTTGGCGAAAATAAACTATGAAAATCCCAGTAAACTGCAAAAATAACACAGAACAGAGGCGAACGGGCGTAGAGTCTCCACTGTAATCGTGCAGTGAACGTTATCGATCGATATCCTTTTGTCCGAAATTGATACATTGTTGTCTCGCTCACTCGCGTGTAGTCCCCCGTTCACAATGGCGCCAAACTACGCCGAGGTGCGCCAAAATGTGCTGAAACGTACGTAAAAGTATCACCAAAACTAAAAAAATTGTCGTCGATTTAATTTCAGTACAGGAAACCAACGGATACCTTGATGTTAAAGTGTATAAGTCAATATATGGGTTATTGTGGAAATGTTTATGACGTGACCTCAACACACGAGCGCCCTGCACAAGCGGCGCCCAAACAGATTTTCGATCGATAATCTATTGAAAATAACTTGATACAATGTTCGCCGTTGTCAATAGCGACTGGCTGAGAGCGCTGTTCAATAGAAATTATGCTTTGCAGAATACCGTACACTGAGGCATACTTTTTGGCCGTAGTGAATTTTCGTAAATTTTGACGGTCTTTCGGGGTTTGTTGATATTATAATTGAAATAACATACTCCGCGCTGACCATTAACGTTTATTTATGGGCGCAAGCGAGAGGAAAGCAAATTAACGGGCTCGACATGCGTCGCCCGTTATTTTTATGCTTTCCTTTCGCCCTTGCCCATAAATAAACGTTAATGGTCAGCACGACGTCCGTTATTTCTATATTACATCAACTTGCTATTCACATTTATGCTGTGTTTTTTGTCGAGAACTCATGCTGGCCGCATTTAAAACTATTTAAAGTGCAAAAATGGAGTACTAATATCATAAAAGGTCAACATGAAGACATTACATTGCTATAGCTGAAAAATTGTTTTTAGAACAAGTTGAATGATAATATGTGGAAACGTTTGCATGAGTAGTCCAACCTGTCAATATAGTAATTTTGGAACTAAATGATAGGACGCATTCATATCACTATTTACGGCCATTTACTGGACACAGACACGATCACTGAATCCAACACGTTATTTTATTTCGACTCCACAGAAACTAAGGCAAAGCATCTGTTTGTTTACAAACATAATAGTTTATGACATAAGATTAAAAAACTTAAGTAAAAGCAGTGAGAAACTCTGTATAAATATCACTTCATTACATAATATAGCATTCTGTGAAACACTAGCACAACAGCGATATCAGTGTTATAGAGGAAAGTTACAATACAAATCAAACACCAGGTAGATGCTCTATACAGACAAGCAACGTACTGTGCGCCCCCAGTGGCGAGTCAAGGCATATATGGAAATGTGTAGCATAACCTCTATAGGCATACAGATGAATAAACTATACTGCCAAATACTCGTAAAATGAGATACAAAAATTCATTTCACAAACACTCACCATGACTGTGACAGCAACTCTAGTCTGAATCGATCGACTGTCTTACCTAAAGCTAATGGTAAGTGAAGTGTAAAGCTATGGCACTAGCGATAACACACAAACTATACAGTGTCTACATAGCACTCTGTAAATCCATTAAACGTGATAAAAACTCGAATCGGCACATACTCTGAGTCAATAAGAACTTCCCGAATCGATAAACCTAGCAGTTAACTCTGAAATATTCTCAAACAATGAACTAGAAAAGTTTGAATAAGTTTCATAGCAGCGATGTATACAAAGACACATGGTTCGAATAATGCTATGTATTTCTATGGCAGTTCAGCGAGGCAAATGCTACAGTACGGGAGATTGTAAATATCTGGGTAATAATGTGGAAATAACTGACAAAATCATGTTAGACAAAAGCTCAACATCTTATCAAAGATATATGCATATCGATTAAAGTCTGATGGAATCTGACCATAATAGATGGCTTAGATAAAAAAGTAAATACGGAGCTAACTCAACAAGAAAAACAAAATGGCGGATACGCATTAGCAAATACACGTGCGCACATGTGTTTAATTTGCTCACGTCACACACTTCCCTGCTTGATGGTTGGTGTCTCAACAACCAAACAAAAGCTTCCAGCTAATTACATTTAGTTTGAGAATCCTCTGCATAATCAAAAGATTTGACTGTGCTATATAAGTCAACACTTGCGAGTCAATCTGAAAAGCAACAGTAGATTCTTTCACAGCAGATCTGGGCAAATGAAAAGGGTCAGAATGACATCCAGCATTCTCACGACTCGTACATCGAAGTCTTACAGCTTCTACTTCTGTCGGCAAGGGCTCTGGACTCTGTCTGATATCCACCCTGTATGTGAGATTCTTCACCACTTTCTCAGTACCAGGTTATACAGAGCTATGAGTATTCATGTCAGAGGGCTGCTTCCCTGCTTTAACTGGAGAAAAAGGCTCATTACCACATGTTGAAATTACTTTCTCCTCTGGATTTTTGTTTGTTGATCTGGTACTACTTCTGGTGATGCGGCAAAACACTGCTCCCAGCGCATACAATCAACGCCATAGTCAAATTCATCATCATCTGTCTCACTACAGGACGTGTCTTCAGACTTAACCACATCAGTGGTAGTACTGTCAAGTTCCATGTCTTTTGCAAGGCTTTTTGAATCTATCTATCTTCTATCTCTCTTCTTGAATCGATTCGATCAACCACTTCATCGTGTATTTAGTTTCATCCTCTTGTATTTCCATTCTGCAGAAACACTCAAGCATCGACTGGTAAGTCGTCTTATAAGCCTTACTGTCATTTCTTGTTCTTCTCCTCTGGGCTTCACGCTCTGTTTTTCTTGAGGCAATATCATATGCATCCATCAACTTCTGGTGATGCTTAGCAATCCACTCTTCCACCTAACTATTGTCAGTGGCATCCACCTCATTTCCTAGTAAATGATCCAAAGGGAGTGACAGTTCTCTACCAAGAATAAGTACTGCCGTGAATACCCAGTAGATGAATGGGGTGTACTGTTGTATGCATATACCAACTCTGGCAACAACTCTGACCACTACTGGCCAAAAGGATGCCTATTTGGGTAGTATTCCGCGAAGCATATTTCCTACCTGAGAGCGCTTCAGTCAGTTGCTATTGACAATCGTGAACATTGTATCAATTTTTTTTCAATAGAATATCGAGATCTGTATGTGTCCCGCTCGTGTGTTCAGGTCACGCCATGAGTATTTCCACAATAACCAAATATATTGATTTATATACCATAACATCTATGTAACCATTGGTTTCCTTTGCTCAAATTAAATCAACGACACCTTTTCAGGTTTGGTGATACTTGTATGTTTCAGCATATTTTGGCGCACTTTGGCCAAGTTTGGCGCCATCGTTGGTAGGGAACGACCAGCAAGTGAGTAAGACAACAATGTTTCAATTTCGGACAAAAGAATATCGATCGATAACATTCACTGCACGATGACAGAGGAGAATCTGTGCCAGTTCGCCATCGTTCTGTGTTTTTTTTTCAATTTTCTGCAGTTTTCATCGTTCATATTCGCCCAAATTTTGTATACACTATAACAACTTGACAGGTATTTAGTGTGTAGAACTTACGAGACGCTTACTGATTAAAATGCGTCCATTTATGAGCCTCCTCCTGTATATGTAAACGCTGTCAGATCGCCATTTTATTGAGGGCAGGAGTAAATTTCAGTGATCGGAATAAATACAATGCAAATAAAACAAGTTTCGTCAAAAATCTAAAACCAATAGAATTTTGTTTATCAATCAGAGGATCACAGCACCAATTTTCATCGTCATTGTTTAAGAATTGAGGAATTTGAACCGGCAAGAAGTTTGCAATGTGTGTGTACATTAGACGCCATTGTTTTCTATGGGAACTCAAGGTTATTCGCCATATCGTAAAATAAAAAATACATCTGAAAAAACCATTGGTTTACCTTTTTCATTTCATCATCATATTTTACAATATTTGAGATCACATATTTCATGAATGGTAACTAAAACTCTATGGGTTTTTTTTGAGTTTCCGTCTTATTTTTATGAAATGACGAGTTAACCATTGTTTGTGCTGTTGGCTGTGTTTTCACGTACTTTTACATATGACTATTATCGCTTAGGTATTTTATCAATTTGTTCGTGATATTCTTGCCAAAATAACATTTAGGCTAACATTAGGAAGTCTAACTTCATGTCCGGTTTCATGTACAATACGGTACAAAACACCATTATCTTCTTTGATTCTCTTCCAAATTCTAAGCAGTTTAGGTGTTGATTTGGTCTCTTTCATCAGCTGTCTATTAGTTGGCAGGTTTTTGTTTTCCCAAAAGCACCATAGTCTTCCTATGTGGTCATCAGCTTTGTGAAATTTTGCGAGTACATCCCTCGGAACTGTGGGGAAAATAGAAGCAGTCCTTGGTTCTACCTTAGCAGATCTTGTATCTCATCAAGTAACACATCTGTAGTTGTGTGATGAACCTGTTGTCTGACAGCGTCTGGTAAAGGCTGGGATAATCTCATTGTTGCAGTATAGTTGACAAGGGTTTCACTTGTAGTTTCCTCCAACTTTTCAGATTTTGGTTCATTACCAAGGCTGACCTTCCTACAAAGGGCATCAATGTTTCTGTTACTCTTACTGGAGCGATACTTGATAGTGAATGTAAACTGTGCAAGTTCTTGTGGCCAAACATGTTTCGTTGGCTCCCAACTTGGCTGTTGACTGTAGATAACTCAACGGATTGTTGTCTGTATAAACTACAAACTCAGATCTAATCAAAAGGTCACAGTACTTCTGGGTTACTTCTCATTCCAATGCTAACAGCTCCAATGTCACAGAGGAGTATTTGTTCATATAGCGTTCATTAGGCTTCAAACTGTGGCTGGTGTTCCCTCGGACGACAATTCTGTCACCTTGCTTCTGCGAAAGCACTGCTCCTAAACCTTAAAGGCTTGCATCAACCTCGGGTATGAAAGGTAGGTTGGAATCCTGGTAGCCCAATATAGTTGCTGTAGTCAAGACTCGTTTCAAAGTATTAAAGGAATCTTCACATGACTGATCCCAGCAGTCTCGAATCATACATTCTGTATGCTTCTGCTTGGCTTTCTTGCCGGTCTTCTCATCTGCAGAAGGGTTCCTCAACAGGTTTTGCAGGGGTGCTGCAATGTTGGCGTATCATTTCACAAACCTCCTATAGTATCCAGACAAACCAAATAATCCACTGAGTTCCGGTCAAGGCCACTCTCGTACGGCTCGTACTTTCTCAGGATCAGGGCCTGTCCCTCACTGGTCACCAAATGTCCTAAGAAGTGAACAGTGGTGTGGAATAGTTGACATTTCTCAGATTGACCTTCAAGTTAAGGCTTCATAGGCGTGAAAGAACCAAGTCAAGTCTTGCTAAGGTTTCCTTGAATGTGGATCCGAAAACCAATATGTCATGTAAGTAGATCAAGAGAGTTTGAAAATTCAAATCTCCGAAAGCTTTGTCCAGTAATCTCATGAACGTCGCTGGGATGCCCAAAAGGCATTCTTGTATATTCATACAATCCTCCTGTGCCTGTCCTGAATGCAGTTTTCTCTATATCATCTTTTGCCATGGGGATTTCGTCAAAGCCATGAGCAAGGTCAATGCTACAGAAGTATTTGGCTCCTTTCATTACATCTAATGCCTCATCTATATTCGGTAATGAGAATGCGTCTTTGTGGGTCAAAGGGAACAGTAATCAGCGCAAAGTCTCAGCTTGCCATCTTTTTGTGTACTAGGACAATGGGTGTGGCACATGGGCTTGAGGACTCGCGAATGATACCACTTTCCAAAGACTTGCGAATGTACTCTCTCATTTCACTCCACTGGTGTGGGGTTACTCTGAGATGTGATACTTTAACAGGTTTGTCATCAATTGTTATGATTCTATGTTCCACAACAACACAGAAACCAATGTCATCTTTGTTCTTACTAAATATAGTCTCATGTTTCTGAATAACTTTATACAATTCGTCATATTCGGTGTCACTGATGTCACCAATATACATCCTAGAAATAAGATTGTCTATGATAGGTGTCGCTACTTCAGTAGTTTCAGCTGCCTTGATCTCTACCTTGTTCTCGTTCACAGCACAAAACCTGATAAGGGCTGCATCACTGCCAGTTCGATCACACCAACTGGGGTACGTGGTGATAAGTACACATCAGTATCACAGAAATTTGCCAGCTGCAAAGGGACTCTACCATTACCATCCACACATACATATGCTGCTCCTACAGCTACACCATTCTGTAGTTCTGCAACATGTGCTACATGTCTCCCCATCAGTGCTTGGTTTGTCTTTCCTGCTGCTACTGCTGATCGAAGTGATCCTTCAATGACTCTGATGGAACGGGCAGGGAGTAATACAGGCTTCCTACCAACGATGCAAATAGGTTTGACACTTGAAATTGTGATAGCTGCAACAGCTTTTCCATTTACTGTTAAGGGTTTGCATATTTCCAATGCATGCATAGCTTTGGCTTCTTGTCCATGTAGTCATTTCCATACTTGTCAATGAGTGTCTGTCTCAAATCTCTAAACACATTAAAGCCAATAACATTAGGCATTCATGTCTTGCGTGCTTCGACTGGGATGTTTACAGGATTGTGTACAACGAAAAATCCTAAATCATGAAAAGTGTAGTTCAGATCTGTGACAAGATACTGGAATCTGGATAAAAGACGTGACAACTTCTAACTTTCCATCTTGAGCAAGGTGCTCTTTGAAGAAATGTTCAGTCACAGTGGACAACTCCGCCCCTATGTCAACCAAATATCCAACTTCAGCATGCCCAAAGTTGACAATAATCTCAGGACAATCTCCGGCAGCTTTACGTATGAGTGAGCCTCCATCTAACAATGACTCGCCTACCATGCAGCTCACAGCAGCAGGGTGTCTGTGATTAATTCATGAGCTTTTTGTGCATATTGGGATGGAAGTGTAACTGTAGACAGATCACTAAGTGACTTCTTCACAGGTCCAGTAGGCATAGGATTTGTGATGATATTTTCCTATAATTATCATAAAAATAATTATGTATATTAATAAATTATTAATATGAATGTTACAGAATATTAAAACTTTTTTACACACAATGTCGTCTACTTTGTGTAAATGCCATCTGGACACTCCATTGTTGTGATAATTATGATTATGAATAAATTATGATTATGATTAATAAAGTCATATTTTACACATTGTAATGTGCTTATGTGAACAACCCTTGGGAACCCTCATACAGTTTCACAATCTATGCCAAAATATACAAGTGACACCATTGCCCAGGTTCAGTCTACGGCGAGAGTTACCATTGCCCAGGTTCAGTCTACGGCGAGAGTTACTACACAGTGTATATAATGAGAAGGAAGCCAGCTCCACTCGACAGTATACTGACATACCCATGAATTACCTCCGTTTTCTTCACTTCTGCACGTTGATTCTCAAAATTTCTCCCGGTGTTGGCATGTCCATAAATCAGCCATCAAATCTACCCAGTTTAGCCACTTAGACGGAAAATTTGTGAAGTTTGAGGCTGCGAGAAGGTATATATCGCCAATGAAATGATGCTGCCTTAGCGGAATCGACAGCATCCGGGATCTTTTAGGGCCGTTTGCGAAATTTGAATGTAGCCGCCAAGCGGGGCCGAGGGCGGAGCCATGATTTAACGTTATTAGATATGCTGACATAATTGATCGTACGGCCAATGAACGCTCGTGACCTTTTTTACACATGAAAGTTACACTTACACTGTACGATTACTTTATGGTCTGTCCAAGGATGGAGATGCCTCAAGTCAACGGTCCAAGCTATGTGTGTGTGATTACAAACGGATGACGGGTTGCAGATGCGTTTGTTTATGATAGATACCCGGTTGACATTGTGAAAATATGTCAAGTTCAGCGACTTGGCGAGGAGACCTCAAAACACAGGCGTGATGTTTTCTGGGTAGTTTCTATAAGTGTAGTTTATTCTACGTTTCGACGTTCTCTTCCGTAGCCTAGGCTACGGAAGAGAACGTCGAAACGTAGAACTACACTTATAGAAACTACCCAGAAAACATCACGCCTGTGCCTCAAAACAGCGTACGTACGTACAAATACGCAGTCACCTTCCAATTGAACTTGTGATTTTCAGAGATTTACAATGAAAATACAGGCAGCGTTGACTGTCGTCTATTTTGCTGCCCAACAAATATTAAAAACGCAGTCACGGAGGTGTTTTATAGACAAAGCACAATGTACCTTGAAATCGATATCTTTTTTATTGAAAAGGCGTGCGCGTGCTGGCGTTACGAGGACCTGTTACTTTTTTATGAATATGTTAGACAAATATATCCATGTCTTGCAAAAAATACTGAGAAAATTGAAATTTTAATAATATTATCAATAGTTTTATTACAGAGCTTCCGTTAACGCAAAATCCTGCGTATTTCAAGCATGTTATTACTTTGAAGTACGCAAAGTAAAATGACGTCTGCGTAATCCGATACGCATTAAAAAGCGCAGTCTCTGTAACAAAGACATGAGCACACGTAGTTTCCCTTCAATGTGAAGTTTATCCAGGACTAAAAATAAATTGTTTGCTGATAAAAATGTTCATAATTTAGCAATATTTTGTCCTACATCCTGTCAATCACGTTTCCTTCAAGTCTGTACCAATAAAAATGTAACAAGTTCAATAGAGTTCGTCGTTATTGCAAAAAATGTTGTTTTTTTCGCTGCGCCCAATGCATACTTGTAAACCCTGAAGATCTCCTAGTCGAATATCAAGTTAAAGTTAATGCTACGCAGACTTAAAAATAATAGTTTTATGCCGGTCTGCAAACTTATTCCAGAATATTGCAAAATTGGCCATAATTGCAGCCGTGATTCCAGTCTCATCTGTCCCGTGTGAGCGCGTGGGTTCAGTACCCAAAACAGGATTACAAAATGGAAACGTAGCTGTCTAAGTGACTATGCCTGATCTAAATGATCTGATGGCGATAACCATGGAAGGCCCGAGACTAAGTGAATTTGACTTCAGAGCAGCGATGATAGGTCAAGCAGCGAAGGCAATAGTGGGAAGTTGTAGTCTAAATAATTAGTAAGAAATGAAAATCGTCGACAGAAAATGGAACAGAACAAATTGTGAAACTAATATCAAAGAAAAAACATTGTCACTGATGTTGTTTATTGAACACTTTATTCATTGACTTTTGAACCGGTTTTCGATATCGCGTAGACAGCTGTTATATATAGGTACTTACATGTAGTCATGTTGTACGCATTTTTGGTACATTTTACGCAAATAGAAAAACAATTTGCGAACAGCCTTACGCAGATTTGGAAATCCTAACCGAAGCTCTGCAGTTTTATCACACTCAGAAACTGAAGCGAGGACTTTCTGTCTTCGGGAAAAACAATTGACGCTACACACGGATGCAGCAGGGTCTATGGAAAAAACACTAAAATTTTGAAACGAGAACGGGCAAGAAAATGTCAGCACGTTTGTAAGCCTGGAAGTGTTAGTCGTGTTCCTTGCTATTCAAGGTATTTGTGGGTACGATGTGCACATGGCGGAGGTTCTTCGGGAATAGGTGGATACCGTGGAAACCTAGCTGTGATATCGCAGCGGCGAACTCGTTCAAATCAAAGGTCACCGCCACGGTCAAATATCACAGCTAATGGAAACATTTTAATTGCTACGGATTAGTCGCTGATGTGTTTGGCGGAGGAGGGGCAGAGGAGTCGGTCACAGTTGATGACGGTGTGCTCACTGTCGTCGGAATTTCATCTGGACGTTTGTAATGGACGTACGTGATGACGGTGTCATCAAATAATATGGATAAGGTGTATATAATGCTGGCAAACACGATCGCAGCAATCTATATTGAGCTGCCTACTGCGGTGTTTGTTCAGTTGATGCTGTCCCCGTTTTGCTGAAGCTACCACCTCCATTGATCGCATACCCGTAAGCTGCTTTGGAGCAACCTTACAACTGCTATAAAGTTCGAAAAATACATCGTCCAACTAGAGAAATGAAACTCATTCCACGTTTTGATGTTGATCAGACACATGTACATTCGGGTCAACTGATGAGAGGTCTATTCAAAGGTCACGAGCGTCCATTGGCTGTACGATCAATTATGTCAGCATATCTAATAACGTTAATCATGGCTCCGTCCTCGGCCCCGCTTGGCGGCTACATTCAAATTTCGCAAACGGCCCTAAAAGATCCCGGATGCTGTCGATTCCGCTAAGGCAGCATCATTTCATTGGCGATATATACCTTCTCGCAGACTCAAACTTCACAAATTTTCCGTCTAAGTGGCTAAAACGGGGTAGATTTGATGTCTGATTTATGGACTTGCCAACACCGGGAGAAATTTGAGAATCAACATGCAGAAGTGAAGAAAACGGAGGTAATTCATGGGTATGTCAGTTTACTGTCGAGTGGAGCTGGCTACCTTCTCATTATATACACTGTGTAGTAACTCTCGCCGTAGACTGAACCTGGGCAATGGTAACTCTCGCCGTAGACTGAACCTGGGCAATGGTGTCACTTGTATATTTTGGCATAGATTGTGAAACTGTATGAGGGTTTCCAGAGGGTTGTTCACATAAGCACATTACAATGTGTAAAATATGACTTTATTAATCATAATCATAATTTATTCATAATCATAATTATCACAACAATGGAGTGTCCAGATGGCATTTACACAAAGTAGACGACATTGTGTGTAAAAAGTTTTAATATTCTGTAACATTCATATTAATAATTTATTAATATTCATAATTATTTTTATGATAATTATAGGAAAAAATCTTCACAAATCCTATGCCTACTGGACCTGTGACTTCTTTTGGGGACAGTTCTTCCGTAGGTTGTCTGTAGAGTTACAAATCAAACAGTGACGCTTCCCATCTGTGGCCACAACCTGTCGCTCGACAGTGGACTTCCCATATTTGTTCTAAAGCACAGAAAGAAGTGATTCTATCTGTTTTTGTTGAGCGGCGATCTGCTTTTCTTGTTTCAAGACTAGACTGTACACATCACCCTCAACTGCAGCTCCACAAACTGTTGCGTCCCGTTTCAGTTTCTTGCATTTCCCTTTCGGTATAATCTGGTCTCTTGCATCAAAATAGGAAAGTTCTGGCTGGAAAGCATTAAGTCTTTGCAACTCCATTTGCATGGACTCCTCAAGCACTGCCTCGGCAAGGTTATTCTTCAGGTGAGTCTCCCTGCAAGGTTTGAATGAAGGGTCCAACTGTATGATGCAGTCATACAATTTGCTAGTTCAAGTGAACATGCACTAATATCATTGTTAACTGTTTGCTTATAGTAATAAAACCGTTGCTGCAACTGAGGCAAACTGTCATCATTACCGAACACTCTGGAAAGCACAGTGAAGATTTCTCATGGGCTTGAAGTTAAGCTTCCCCCTTCAAATAATTTCATGTCTTGCCCTACCAGCAAGGTGCTCTATGATTAAAGCGGCTTGCTTTCTCTCTGTCAAATTCCTGGATAAAATAATAGCCTTGGCATCATCAATCAAATCATTAACAGAAAGCTCTGTAGAAGTCTCTGGTTTCCCTTTAAACCTGTCGAGTTTTCTACTTGGTGCCATGTACACCATCATGCCTAGAGTACAACATGCATCGCTACTGTTTGTATTATGATTCGCCCAATCCTTGTTTATCAGTCCCTTAACCTCTTGCCCGGCTGCTTTGGCATCAGCAGTCACTGCAGCATTTTCTTCTTCTTTACGTGAGAAAGCTGCTTTCAAGTTATCCAACTCCTGCTTCAACTGTGCAATCTCTTCCTCACCAGACGTGGTTAGTGCACCAGTAGCATCACAAGAGTATTGGGTAACACAGTACAATAACAATACACAATACAGTGGCAAACCACAGTAGCAGCAATACACCATGAAGTCTAACTGATAAAACATTTGTATTGACATAGTGTCCAACTCTAAAAAGTGTCTATGCAGGAGTATCAATACAGCATCAAAAATGCAGTACATACAAATGTAACGGTCATCTATGTGAACGGTTTTATCAACATAAAGCATGTGCAGCCTTAATGATACTCATCAAATGTGAAGCATGTACAACCTTTATGTACAATGGCTCTGTCATACAATGTCAACATAAAATTCAAATAAAAATTTAAGGTGCAAGCAGCTTCATGAGGCCCAAGTGCTTGCAAATACTGGCAAATATGAAGTTGGTTAGCACTTGTGTTTATGAGTTATGGACATATATGTGTATTTGAGGTCAAAGGTAATCAGGGTTCATGTGACATTTTGTCAAAAAATTGTATTCCATAGTTATCCCTATGTCACCGAAAATCAGACCTCTATCTCTATTGGTCAGCCCAGAATTAGATATGCGCATAATTAATGAGGTACAGGATGTGCCATCATAAAGTCTCCCATCATACCAAATATGAAGCGGTAGCAATTGTGGTTACTGAGTTATGGACATATATGTATATTTGAGGTCAAAGGTCATTGGGGTCATATGACATTTTGTCAAAAATGTATTCCATAGTTATCCCTATGTACCGAAAATCAGACCTCTATCTCTATTGGTCAGCTCATTATTAGATATGTACATAATTAATAAGGTACAACATGTGCCATCATTAAGTCTCCAATCATACCAAATATGAAGTGGGTAGCACTTGTGGTTACTGAGTTATTGACAATATGTATATTTGATGTCAAGGTCATTGGGTCACATGACATTTTGTCAAAAAAAAACTATAGACAATACATATCCCTATGTACTAAAAATTAGACCTCATGCTCCATTGCGAACCTTATTATTAGATATGTGCATAACTAATCAGGTACAGTATTTTGCAAGGGTCAAAGGTCAGAGGGCATCCCAAAATTTTAGAGTAGAAATTCGGTCAATGTTCATCTGATAGAATCCCTCCCAGACTCATTGGTTAGAATAAGCCATTGCCATTGCTTAGCTGATAGGTAAAGCCCGGGTCAAAGGTCATCAAAAAACTGTGGAAAATAATACTTTAAAAATCTTTTTCTCTAAATCGAAATGGCCTGTGACCTTGCAATTTGCCAATAAGGAGCCTTGACCCATGGTCTGCAAATGTTGTTAACAGTACTTTGATTGATTCATTTGTATGCAAATTAGATGAATGTAAAAGTTTCAATTGAAGATAAATACTGGGTCATTTGACCAGTTGGCATGGTAACAAAATAAAAAAATATTGTCTCTGAGTTTTACCTTTGTGTAAAATTGCAAGTCATGGAGCCATGATATATGGAAGTAGGTCAAATGTCATTCGAGGTCCTCCAAAATTGCGATTTTTTTTGGTCCCATTCTTACCCCTATGAATGAAGAACCAAACCTGTAGCCCCTGTAGTTCCTGAGATACATTGATTTTGCATAATTAATAATTTATAATAAAATATCAATTTAATCACTTACAATTATTCTTCTCAAAATCGGCTAGGTCAATGAACCTGAAATTTGGCATATGGCATGTCAGTACAATGTTTTCGAAAAGTTGCTCACAGGGTTTGATTGCTCAAAACTTATGCAAACAAGGAAGTGGCCAAAGAGTCGAAAGGCAAAAGTTTGGGGACTCATAGATTGGGCTCCACCGGTCTATGCGTCTATCTCTACGTCCACACAGATATCTCAGAAATTCCTTGGTCAGTTCTTTCAAACTTTGCACAAGGATTAGATGCAACGGCATACATAGGCCTATCAACTTGTTTCTTCATACTATCCCTGCTTGTCTTAAGGAGGCCTTTTCGTTTTCATTTTTCATGGCTCAAACAATTTCTAAGAGATGCCTAACTAATTTTTTTGAAACATGAGAAAGACAATAAATGTTGAATTATATTCATGCACGTACAAATAATATATACAAAATCACATATGGCTACCCAGTGGCTATTTTCTTCTGATTTAAACATGCCTTAATCCTCTGCATATCAGTGTAGTGAATGTTATCTGGACACTGGGAGTCAGGCTAAATGCCACCATGATGTATGTTATTGTGTGTGTGGGAGGGGGGACGTGCGCATGTGTGTATCGGTCGCTCGGTCGACTGACCTTCTTGCCTACCTACCTACCTACCTACCTACTTTCTTACTGACAAACCTACCTACCTACCTACTACCTTCATACCTACCTACCTACCTACCTACCCACCTACCTACCTACTTACCTACTTTCCTCCCTCCTACTTACCTACAAGTCAGTCAGTCAGTAGGTTCATAGGAAGGTTTGTAGGTAACTAGTAGGTAAATAGATAAACAGGTAGTTAGGTAGGTAGGTAGGTAGGTAGGTAGAAGGGTCGGTAGGTACGCATTTATATAAATAAGTAGGCCAATAGATAGGAAGTTGGTCAGTACGCATGAGGGATAGTAGGTAGGTAGGTAGGTGTGTATTCAGTTAGGTAGCTAATTAAGTTTGTTAGTCAGTCGGTCAATAGATTGATAGGTAGATAGGTAGGTAGGTAGGTAGGTGGTAGGTATGTAGGTAGGTAGGTAGGTAGGTAGGTAGCATGGTAGGTAGGTGGGTAGAAAGATAGGTGGTTTCATTTGTAAGTGGGTTAGCAGGTAGGTACACATGGAGATCAGTATGGCGGTCGGTCAGTCGGTTGGTATTCCATTTGGAGAGTAGGTATGACTTTTGTCGATTGTTCGGTCTGTGCATAGGTCAGTAGGTAAATCGGTATGTTGGTCAGTCAATTTGTGGGTCATAGATAGGTTTTTAGGTCTGTAGAACTGTATGTTGTTAGGCAGGAGTAGGTATTAGGTATGTAGGTTGGTGGGTGGTTGGGTAGAATAGTATGCTAAGGCAGGAAAGTTGGTTGGTTAGTTGGTCAGTCAGCCTGTTGGCCGTTTTTGTAAGCAGGTTGGCATATAAGTTGGTAGATGAGTAGGAAGGTATGTATGTAGGTAGGTAGATAGGTCTATAGTTAGGTAGTTAGGTATGTACGTAAGTTTGTAGCTAGGTAGGTAGGTAGATTTGTAGATATGTATTTCGGTAGGGAGTGCGATTGGTAGGTAGGTTGGTAGGAATGTGGGTAGAGACGTAGCTAGCTAGGTAGCTAGCTAGCTAGCTAGCTAGCTAGCTAGATATGTAAATAGGTTTGTAATTCGGTCCATAGGTCAGTAGGTAGCGTCCGGTAGGCAGTTAGGTCGTTAGGTAAATTAGTAAGTAGGTACGCCGCTTGGTCTGTCAGTCCGTAATTAGGTTGATTGGTCAGTTTGTTGGTCGGTCAACAAATCGCTCTGTCTGCCATCGGTAGGCTGGTAAGTAAATATTTGGCAGGTATGTTGTTCTGTATGTAGATTTGTAGGCAGGTTGGAAGGAAGGTAGGTAGGTAGGTAGGTAGTTTATTCTGATAGATATTCTTGTACTTCACCATTATTTGTGGATTGTCGTACTCTAGATATAAACTGCATTCCTTCTAATATTTAAGCTTTGAGGCATCACTTTCTATCACTGTTTGTTACCAACCGGAGACAAGAAAATAGGTCTTCATCATGTTCCTTTTTCGTGACTCATAGAAACTTTACGCGCCAAAAGTGTTTTATCTACAGGAAACCTCGCCTTCCCAAATCAGAGACATTTGTTCCCTCAAAAAGTAACTTCACGTCACTTGAAACATACTGAAACGGGTATTCGGGCGGCAATCTAAGATGTTATGCAAATGAAGGGTTGCTTTGTCTGCCAATTGAAAAATGAAGCCCTTGACGCTATTAACCCGACAGAGGACACCAAATGAATCAAACAGCGTCTAATTGAGCTGAAAATATAACGTTTTTGCCGTTTTTTGAGGTCGTGTTGGCAGTCATCCATGATCTTTATGCAAATTAAGAGTTACTCATGTGTGGTAATGAAAAAGGAAATTCATTGACCCTGTTTATTTGGCATATGACACCAAAAATCACTTTTACAGCATCTCATTGAGTTGAAATATTACCATTTAAATGATTTTGCGGCCACCTTGGCGTCGATCTTACATATTTAAAAATGCCCAAGGGTGCGAGGTTGGCATCACACAGATCCTGATTAAGTAGCTTTTAAAGATACAGAAATTACCAAGAACCATTGGTTGGCCGAATGTTTTGGAATCGACCAAAAATTAGGGTTTCAGCACCAGACAATAATATAGTAATGAAGTAGTAATCTATAGTGTTTGACGACTTCGTCTCCTGACTGCCTTTCAGACCTGGTCATATTCCACACATAATTCCTGGTGCCAAGACCAGGATTGTGACTATCTACAACAGCGTGCAGAATACTTTCAACTATGCCAAAAAAAGGTAACCACCCCGGATCCTCCAGATCCAAGCAACCTTCAGAGCTGGAACACCAAGGAACTGAAAGTCGCGATCAGAACCTAACTATTGATCAAGAAAACCCCTCAGGTAGGAAATTAAAAAAAAAACTTTAAAAAGTCACCAACAACATCTCGAACAAGCTAGGAATAATAAAGACATTGGAAAAAGAAATTTCTTCGTACATCAAGAACTGCGAAAAAATGCAAAAACATGTTTGAGGCACCAGACGAGTATGAAGACATCATCACCGATAGGTTGACATTTTATCGAACATTTAAAGGCAGCACACTGTCGAGCCGACTAGTTCGCTTGTGTGGAGGACTTCGTCACCGGCGCCAAGTTCTCAACCCGGTACTAAACAAAAGGGAAATCAGCTCCCGAAACTAAGAGCCAATAACCATGGCATTCTGAATATTTCTCATTTGCATATTTAATTAAAGCCGCAGTAGCTGTATCTCTTTAGCATTAATTTTATGATTTTACTTTAAAGCTAAAAAAGTCGCGTTCGTCCATCTGTCTAAAGCTATTTTCTCAAACAGGACCAGACCGATATACCTCAAATCTTGTACAAGAACAACACTGTGGCTGACATATGTACGTCGATTTTGTCATTCGATTCAATATCCCCATCAGGACGCCATTTGTACAAATAGCTATACTTTACAAAGTAGGTTAAAGTCAGAACCCAATGTTTTCGGCTTGGTCAAGTAAGGGCAATTAATGGTTATCATGTTAGTGTTTTTGTAGACAGCCAGAAGTCTAACATGCCTGAACAGATTTCAATCATACTTGGCAAAATGAAACAGTACCATGAGATTCAGATGCAGGTAATCTTATCTCAAAACATCATTTAATGTTGAGCTGCAGGTTGCCAACACAATTTTTTCAAAGCTACATTTATCATTAAAGATGACAAGGAATTCCCCTCATACTATATGTTTTCAAAACGTAGAGAATCTAAAGTTTAGTGTGGTAGCAATAGTTTACTCGATGAATGAACGAGTTGTTAATAATGGGTAAAAAACCTCAATTTTGGTATTAATGATAAAAATTAATTTAAGTCAAAAACTTGAAACTATTTTCTTAAATGTAACGTTTCACTTGAAAGAATATATGTAGGTAAAACGATTATATTGCTTTGCATTATCTATCCTCATCCTAAAATGACATGGTTTGGAAGGCTAATACTCATAGTGATTAAAACATGATTGGCGAAAGAAAAATGCCTCTTATTCACAATGTAAGAACTTTATATTGCCAAACAAAATAGTCGTTTTGTTATAGGCATTTTGAGAACATAATGTGATAATTTCAGTAAATTAAACCTAGGCATAGAGGAGTTAAATTCTTTGAAACAGACACATCTTTATCACACAACGTACGGCTGCGTGACAAGCTAAATGATGCACAAATCAAATATTAAATCTTTGGTTTATAAATCAAATAAGTATTTGCAAAACAAAATGATTTTTGAGCAAAATACTTGTGCAGCGCCTCTTTAATTTTGCAGCATGACGGCCATGTTGTTTTCGATTTCTAAATATTTGTGCTTCCAAGGCCGTTACTCAGACATGATAGGAATGTGTTCATTCAATTTTGGGAAAATGACATATTGCTCATGATAACTGAAATATTTCATTTTGTATGCACAACGTTACATTAATAAATTTATTACAACATGAAGAAGTTTTACATCTCTGTTATGAATATTATTGCCCTTAGCTTATCCGTACTTGTTTCAGATACACCATGGAAGCTGAAACATGCCAGTGAGGTGGCTATCATATTTGTATGCTGTGCTATTGGCTTTTATATCAGTGTACAAAATAAACATAGTCCTAAACAGATTTTCGGCGTCAGAAAACCATGTACAAGAGTGAAAGGTAAGTTCTACATCTATTTGTTCGTAGTACTATTCATTCAATATTTATTTCACACCTTTTAATGAATACATAGATCCTAGCAAAATATCGTATATTGAAAGGTGAAACCCGTTTGATAATGGTAATATTATAAAAATTAAGCGACATGATAATGATTTGAAATATTTCTTTATATCTTTTTTCTCTAAAAGACAGAAGAACAACACCCATATAGTGCTTCTGATATTGGATCGTTTCACAGGATACATTACTGTAGTACTCATTTTATACTAGGAAATTCTAGTTTCAAGATTAATGACAAAGATTTGCAAAAATATACAATCGGATATTTAAGAATGTTACATCATTTGTTTGTTATAATTGTTTATAATTATTTTTAGTAAATTTATCGTATCACAAATGATCATTATGCAGTAACTATGACACCTACATTCAACAATATGAGAAATAAATTGATTGCCAAAATAAATTTATCAGGTACGTCACAGTATATCTTTTAGGTGATCTGTCCGCGTATTGGCTGTCACATCACTGGCTTGGCACAAAGCCTGTGTTGTTCATTTGATGTGTATTTCGAAGGTTAAACGATTACACTTGCTGTGACCGCAGGGAAGTCTTCATCGGTATATGGCACAAGACCACTAATTAATTTCCCATAGGCCACCACAGTGGTGTTGAGCTCGATTTTCCTATTTTAAAAACATTCAGCGACACTAATCCTCTTCATAGGTGTAAGGTCAATGTCACCTTGACTACTGAATAATTGTTCGTGTGGGCAAGTCCACGGGAATTGAAATAGCGATGAAAATAGCGCTCTCAATGGTGTTTTTGACAAAATTCAGGCTTATTGTTATGATTCTATTAGCCCTAGAACTCCGAATATTACCACCAAATGCTTCAGCCATTATTCACAACAGTCTGCATTTTGATTCAGGCAGAAAAATATCTTTACAAAATTCTTGACGTGAAAGTTCAAACTAAACAAGCATCCATGCAGATATCAAACTTCAAGGTCTGCACTATTTTTCTTGCGAACTATCTTCGTGGGTAACGAACCCGGAAGTGAATTAGTGACCTTGTGCCATATTAACAATCGCAAGCCGCATTTAAGTTATGCCAATTTAGCATCTTATTGTAAAACTTGTAGGTACGCAGATTACTTTTAAGGGAAGCTTGGAGGTGGGTAACGACAATACGTTATATCCCCACAAGCATCGGATTTAGCTGTGCAGGGTTGTGTTTTGGTCAACAACAATAAACATCCTGACCATCGAATTCAACTCGTGGAAGAGCATGGTGAGAACCAAAGAGTGTACTAACGCTAGCCGGGCACACTACGTACATACTGAAATTTATGGGCTCGAAATTAACGGCACTCAAACAACAGAGAACAACCAAAGTTTGCCTTTGGACAATGTACCTTCCACTTCATTCTCACTCTTGTGAGATGGTGAGAAAATTAAGCGGTAGTGAACTTGCTTCTGAGGAAGTGAGCTCTAGCCAAACCTAACTCAGTGAATTCGCGCTGTTATGCGTGATTTACACTGAGGATGCCTCCGTTAGGCTGCGTGCATAATAATGGTGAAGGGTGGGTAATCGGGATTGGAATCTTTTTTATTTCAGATCCCCATCAATACCCTATAAAATTGGAATCCCCATCTCAATATGATTCAAAGTTTCAAGTGCCCCCAAGTATCACAGAGCTTCATATTTATGGGAATGTACTCACAGAAAAGAATAAACACGTCGTATAGGGCAGTTCTCTGCTCGCAAATGTTCAGCACTATCTCTTTTTGATGGAGGCATGCAATTTCGTGCTGCGTATGCCCGAGCACTGTCCTGGAGCCCCAGAAAAGCCGAACGTCGAAGCGACTACTCAAAGTAGATGCCATGTCAGTATTCGCTGACACCGACCATTGAAATAATATCAAATGTGCCTTGGAGATGGGAACGCATCCTCAGGATGCAATCTTTCTAATCGACTGTTCCTGTACTCTGGTCAGTAATTAGCACGGCTAGAAAAGCCCTACCCTACAATAATGTTTTCCTCCAGAGGCATTACTCCTATACTAAGATGTTTTCATTTGTTCTAAAGCGCATATAAATAAAACAACAGTTAGATAAAGAACTTTGCCTTCGAGAAAAGTATTTCAAATTTCTCAAGGATCTGTGTTTAAGCCGGCCTCGCTAAAACAAACATTTTCTTCATTGGCAGTAAGTAGTATACAGTCTTGTGTTTCCAACTGTACTAAAAAAGGGGCTGCACAAAGGACGGAGCCTGAGTAGGGTTTTCTTCGACTCAAAACAGAGTTCTTCTTGCATGGCTTATTTTATTTTAATACGTTTTACTATGATATGTACTGCCAATAAAGAATACTTTCAAACCTTGGTGTCTTGTTCATATGTTTGAAATGGTTTTGTAACAATTTCTTTTCTCCTTTGCTGTTTACGTATTTGTCTTTGACAATCTTACGCGAAGTTTTGTCACTGCGTTGCGTCATTCTCTGATGCGTTTGATTGCCTAATGTGCCAAAGCAAGCAAGTCACACAAAGTCAACAACGAACGCACCAGCAAGGTATAACAAAAGACTGTCTACCTACTGATCATACACATCTTTGCTGTACTGTATGGATATTGGCAACGTATTCCTTGTAAAATGGCAAATGTAGGCAACCATACCAGAATACACGATAACTGTACCGTTGAATTGGAGGAGATGCACTCTTTTTGTGTACCATAATCAACTTTTTTTTTCCACCGATTGTCCCTTTGGCCATTCTTTATCAATAAATGTAGAGTCTACAGGTCTCTGTTAATGTGTTGCTCTCCTGTTTGATCTTATGTATAAGTATGTTTCGCTGTCATGAGCATCTTATGACACAAACTTCTTTAATTATCAAGCTATCTCTGTTGCTGTCATTGCTCATATGCAGTGCGAACGACACTGCCCATTGGCAGTAGCAGGACAGTATAAGTATTAACTTTGATACGTTTTTCGATATTTAGTTCAGTTTATTCAACTACGTTTTTGTTCTATTTAGCTTCCCAGCACAGGCTGTGTATGTGTACTGTGCATTTGTATCATTGACAAATGACTTTCATCGTCGACTCTAACAGTCTCGACTTGAAGTCAATTATCCCGATAGCGTTTACAAATACAGGCTTTGAACAATTTCTACTGAAGAAATTAATGAAGTGGATTAGGGAGGGTAATTAACAGATGTGGATTCTTTTCTTTTGAATGCTAAAAAGAGATAACTAGGCTTATTCAATATGCACATATACAGCACAGATGAGGCTTGTATAACGAAAATGTCATGCAATTTAGTACTGATACATTCTAGAGGAATGTCGTTAGCGATACCCTATGGGAAAACATGCAGTTTGCTCGTAGTCATTAAGACAGTAAATCTTTGTCAGTATATGGGGCATCAAAGTTATTTTACACGTTATTATAAATATTTGTTGTATATAGTTGGACTCATCAAAGACTTGCCTTTTGAGGACCTGTATCCTGCGTGCCTATCAAGCGTGCAAAGTACAAAGAGTTGCATCACCATCAATACCACACCAGGCACAAGAAATAAGGTCAGTGTTAGTAATGTCAATAGCATATTAAACAGCTCTCGGAAGCACACTTAGAAAAATAGCCTACCTAAGAAATTATTACATTGTGAAAAAGGGCAGTCATTTCGCATGTAAAAGTGAATGATATACCGATGCTTATCTAGTGTCCGACAGTTTTTTCTTGTCTTATATGGCTTTTTCTTAAATTAAATTAAGACTATTAATAATTTCACTTTTTTATTCATTCATTAAAAGGTTCATGTGTTGCCGGTACGTTTTTGCTTATGGATTTCGAGCAGTGGTAATCAATACGACAGTAGTATCTATGTCCAGCACTTCATGGATAACATCACTTTACCAAAAATGGGAGATTATGAGTATATTGAGTCTGAAATTATTCAGATATCCAGTAAAAACAAAAGTGGTCTCAGTGGGAATCAAACATTAGGTTTCTGGCTGGAAAGAAACCAACCAACAAGGCCACATGCAATTATGACATCTAATGATGGAATGTTATGGAAAGAATTACCCTCAAGTCAGGTTGGTATCATCCGAAAATGTCATAATATAAGGTTATTCACAAAATACCGGGATTTATGTCCGAGTACATCGTGCAGCGGAGGTATTATTGTCCGAGACGCGTAGCGTACGATGTACTCGGACATAAATCCCGGTATTTTGTGAATAACCTTATTATTATACACCTTTTAAGTCCAACTTTACCTGAAAAAAGTCAAATTTAGGCGTTTTTTGGATGCTTCTCGCACACTGCACTGAGCGATCGCGAGCAGACTGGGAACGCGTTCAGCGCGTCCGCTGAGCGAATAGAACGAAATTTCAACCCGCGGTGCGCAGTGCACATGGTAGAAATTTCACGTCAGCACGCATAATATTATTTCAAATTTACAGGTTTTGGACTAAAAATGATTTACTTTGTGCAGTACTGAACGTTAACTAGTATATATTTTTTGTTAAAAATGTTGAATTTTCTCTTTTTTCCCTATGTTGACGCAAAGGTATTTTGATGGTCAAAGGTCAAATAACGTCCAATGACACCTTAGTTATCATTGTACTCCGCATCAAAGTTATTGGACTTCGCGTCCTCTGATACCGAAACTTACTGTACGACGAACGCCATAGGTACAGACGTAGGTATATAATAATATCTTACATTATTCAGAACGGAAGCTTCCGAGATATCATCATAATGATTTATAAACTTATTAAATCAACTTTTTGAGAAAATAAATAGGGACAAAAGTTATTTTCAACAAAAATCTCAAAGATCCTATTTACTGGTCTAGACCGAAGAGGGATTCACTATTGCTCATTAAATAGTTAAAGGTAGTAAAGAACAAATTAAGGAAACTATCATATTTGCTATCAATTCCTTTGTATTGACCTTGCAAAACACTTGATTCAGTGAAGTTATACTGAAAAAAGTTTATTTCAAATAAAATATTTAATAAGGTGTATTAAAAATCACTTTTCTTTCAAACGTTTGACACGACCAACACAAAGCTATGGCAGTGCCAAGGCGTGCCAGCACATTCTCAACACCTCTACAACTGCTAGTGTGCATTTTAATCGCGCTAATATTGCATGTACATTAAATGTATATTAATCATTCAGAATTGTTTAATTGAGAATTAGTTAAAGTTCATTAGTACCTGTAAATGATGGAATAAGCCTAGTTAAGCCCCGACACACGGTAGCTACTCAACGTAGAGATGTTTTTCATTTACAACTATTCGATACGAAATTATCTTAGTTTGTTCTATTTTTACCAACAGACATCCATACGTTTGTCATGCTTTATTCTATGGAACTCTTTAAGGTATACTGTCACCTGTTCCAATTTTGACACACATACCATGGAAAGAGAAAATCTAACCAATCACAGATTTGTTCAGGTTTTCTGTACCCAGCGCTCAAACTTATCCAAACAGTGTTCCCATTGTGTCTCTGATGACAGAGACGATTGTGATAGTTTATCGTAATCTCAATGCCATGCTCACCTTCACATACGGACTCACAATCATCGTTACCGAGTTCAAAGATTTTGTCAAGTAAAGACACAGATGATCGGTGATCTCAGATATGTCTGAAACATCTATCCAGCGTGATTTATCAAATTCATCAATTGAAGAATACCTGGAGGATACAAAACACTCAAAAAGTTTATTGAAAATTGCAAGGATTTTCATCTGATCTTAAAGAGATTGCTAAAATGCTACTAAAGTATCATTCGTCTTTGCTCCTCAACACTTCTACGAAAGCCCGGATCTACAAACTCGTCATGATGATAAAGGAACACATTTAACACATTAAAATCACCCGTCGATCAACAGTTGTTGCAGACTCTCATTAATCAGCACTTTCGGCATGTTTTCTTCCTTTGTTTTGTCCTGTTTAACTTTCAATACACGTGGATGTCGTGAATCTTTGAATCGTTGTCAACTTTTTGAATTTCTGAAACAGAACAATCATGCATATTCTGGCTTTTACAAGAAACTCATACCAGTCTTACGGATGAACAAATTTGGCCTATTTTGTGGTGAGGAAAGTGTATTTTGTCTCATGAAACATCAAACAGTGCGGGAATTGCCATCCTCTTTAAACCCAGCTTGAACGTTGACATTATTCATAAATCAGAACTAGTCCCAGGTCATCTACCGCACACGCATGCCAAAGTAAAAGGACATGCCAAGCAACATCATTGATGTCTATCCCCTAACCAATGCTAAAGAATGTATACATTGCTTTAGTCGATTGAACACGCTTTTATTGAGTCTAAATGGTGATCCTGTGATTTAAGGCGGAGATTTCAACTGTAAACTGAATGCAGACATACACAGTGTTGATTGTGCTGAATCTGATTTTCGTACCAGCCATTTACTTGACAAAATTATGGGCCTACACAAGTTAATTGACTGTTAGCCTCAAATTCACTGTGATGATCATAATTTTACATCGCACAGAAACAGTACAAAGGTGGGTCTTCACAGAAAATATATTAAAGGGACATTATTTGTATCTTTTGACCTTATATTGTTGCAAACGAGAAGTTGATAATGTTGTTCGACTTATTGAAAGATGTCTAAAGAACGGTCGACCATAGACAACTTCCATCCTGTTTGCGTACACTGTATAGAAAAACCTTGGGTCAGGGGTTAATGGTGGGCTACCGTTGACCTGCGATCAGACCACACTGCTACTGCTATCTAGGCCGCTGTAAGCATCCGCGTGTAAAAAAATAAACCATACGAAGTGAAAGTCGAGAGCGCAGTGTAGCGGTTTCTGGATTCCCTATTACCGATGCCGTTTGCTCAGTTACATTTTGACGGTCAGTTTTTCATGGAGATCTTGACGGCCAATCCTGCTCTTAGATACATCATTCTTTGGTGCTACAGAGCACATTTTTGTAATGGGCATTTCAAATGCCTACAAGCTGCAAGAAGCCGACGACTCGGACAGGGCCTATTTTTTCGTCTCGTTTGTACCTCCATGTAGACTTGCCCAAAGCCTGTGGGCATAGAAATGTCAAAACAGAGTACAATGAAGGGATAAACTTCAGTAGACAGTCACGTTATTGTCGAGGTGATCGCGAAATTGAAGCATATACAACAGAGGGGCCACTACTGTCTATGATTGAAGCTGCTTTGGCGACTGACACGTACATCATGTACATTGTTGGGTGTAAGCTGCGTCGCAGGGTTTTGCCAAATCGCTGGCAGCAACTCGATTGCGGCGTGCAGTTTCTCCACCAAAAACAACCCATTTTTAATCCCAAACTCGCACTGAGTTTCGTTTTCGAGCACACCCGCCTCGCCTGGGTACACAATTAGCCCTGCGGACAGGTCTTTGTGTTCCCGGCGTTATACAGCGAGGAGGCCGTATGACGCCAGGAACACAGACCTGTAGGCAGGGCAAGTACACAATGTGCTCAGCTGCGCTTCTAAACTTACGCAAAACCCACTTTTGGGAGTGGGTCGGAGGCACGGAGGCCGTAAGCGACGTATAGAGTCTAGGCAACTGTCATTGCAATGTGCTCACTTTTGGTTCGAAATGCTATGCAACTGATAAAAATAATTACACGATGCATAGAGAATAACAACATTCGAACATATCTTGTGTATCGAGAGGTGACTCCAATCGCGAGCAGTGTCAATCGACAGTACAGTACCCGCTTGGCGCGGTGTCACGATGTCACAGATGCAACACCGTGCACTGTTCAGTCCGAGTGCGATGTTTCCAAGTTCAACAAGTGATCATGTGTTTTTAAAACGAACCAACGTAATTGCAAGAAAATGCCCTAAAAATCTTAAAAGTTGACGAAGATTTGCTAATGATTGAATGCGCAGAAAATGCACTACTCTGTATTAGTTTCACTATTTTTTGTGCGAGGAGTGCTCCATGATTCGGTAAAGTATGTATGTTAACTACTGAAAGTTGTTGTTTGAAAACTGTGAACGGCCAAATTTGCGAGGACAGTGTTAAGCTTTGTGTAAATGCTTGTCTATCTTATCGCTCCTGACTGAACCAACCGTTGCTTAGTCCCGATTTATCACAAGGTTTCGCCTGACAGCGAAAGACAGTGTTAACAATGTTTTTACCAGTACTTTGAGAGTGTAAACATGTGTAGCATATCCATATTTTGATGTTTCTTGAGGTTAAAACAGTACGTAACGTTCGAGGTCGTGTACTTGAGCTCCGATGGAGTAGTCTTTTTTGTATACCCTGATTTTCGTCAGATTTACGAGACAGAAGAAAAAAGTTCAGATCTTCGTTTCTCGGGACTGGGGAAGTGTAGAATTGTCTACATTGTAAAGGTTTGTTGTTATCTGAGATTTATCTGGCAGGGAATGTGCACTCTTGATGTCGATATCTAGCAAGAGTTTTTCTATAGCGTCTATGGTTAAATGTACACTGTTTTTGTCATCTAGTGTTTTCTGTTGGCTTCGACTAGAATTCAAAACGTTTTCATTATCGTTATCAGAACAATAATCAGGACTGGTATAAAAAAGAAACTTAAAAATATCCCTGTCACTTTTCGAAACAAGCCATGCAAGAGCAAAGTGTATGTTGTGTTACGTGCAGAGAAAACGAACAAAAGGTGAACTCAGCAGTTTCCATGTAAAACGAAATTTATTACAAAAATAAAACTAATTGCTAAGTCAGGGATAGAATACAAACTGTAAAAAAGTACAGACTACTTATCTCAGCTGGGACGGCAAAGCTCCAGTCTCAGAGTTGTAACAGTCAGTCCGATGAATGAACAGTCCTTTGGCTTGCAGGCTTAAAGTTGTACAAATCCACAGTATAAATCCAGCGTTTGAAGCGAAGGTCTTGAAAAGTCTTGGAAATAATACTGCTTGAGTTTCCAAAGTCTTGAAGTTACACACAAAAGACTTGATCCCAAAAGTCTGACTGAAGCTGTTCAGGTCCCTATTTATACCCATGGGTTACATAAGAGCATATCAGAACAATCTAGAACTTTATTGACAAGCAAATTACTGTTCTAAAATATCTCTCTTACACAGCTTATTAAATTTCCAGAACATTCAAAACATGACAAATTGAATTCAAGGTTGTGAGGTCATTAAGAGCAGTGACCTTGAAAATGTTCTAGACTAATTAAACTCAGGTCATGATGAGTGTGGGGGAAAGTGACTTACATAACACCCCATCTTCAAAACAGAAATGTTTTCAAAGAAAATTTTTTTTTACAAATGTAATCTTAAAAGTGTGAACAACAATAAACTCTAAATACGAGAGAGACAGTCTACAATTAAATTGTGTCTGCCTTTGATATGTCTAATATCAAGATTAAACTCCTGTAACATTAAACTCCATCCTAGCAATCTCTGATTTTGGCTTTTTAATGTCTGCAGAAAAACAAGAGGGTTGTGATCAATATAAACCACTATTGCCTGAGTTGAAGAAGTAACATAAACTTCAAAATGCTCTAAAGCTAATATCAAAGATAAACATTTTTTTTTCAATTGTAGAGCAGTTTCTCTGGGAATTGTTAAATTTGTGTGAAAAATAGCAAACAGGATGATCTATCCCATGACTATCCTCTTGCAATAAAACAGCACCAGCAGCCGTATCACTAGCATCTACAGCTAATTTGAATGGCAAGTGAAATCTGGTGCAGACGACACTGGAGCACTTTGCAGTATGGCTTTAATGTATCAAATGCCTGTTGGCATTGTTCTGACCAAACAAACTTCACTGTCTTTTTTAAGAAAGTTAGTCAAGGGCTCAGTAATTGTGGAGAAATTAGGACAGAATTTTCTGTAGTAACCATCCATACCGAGAAAGCGCATCAGTTGTCGTTTACAGTTCTGCTATGGAAAACTAGAAATGGCGCTGATTTTGGCATCAACAGGTTTTACCTCACCCTGTCCTACAGTATGTCCGAGGTAAGTCACCCTCGCCTACCAAACTCAGATTTGGCAAGGTTACAGTCGACATAGCTTTGCTAAGTCTCTCGAAGAACTTCCGCATGAGTTGATGTGTTCCCCCGGGTGTCACTATACAGGACGACGTCGTCGACGTAAGCTTGCACATCCGTCTAGCCCGGATATGACGTCGTTGATCATCAGTTGGAACGTTGCCTGAGAGTTCTTCATTCCAATGGCATCACCTTGTACTGGAACAATCCATCTGGTGTAACAATAGCGGATATTTCAGGAGCACGATCCGTCAGAGGGACTTGCCAAATCCTTTAAGTAGGTCAAATTTCGCCATATACTTGACTTTTCCCACTTGGTCAATGCAATCATCAATCCTCGGGATTGTCAAAGTGTTCACTTTCCTGTAGTCCGTCTGATTTTGGCACAAGTATGTATGGCAAACTCCAGTTACTTTTACTGGGTTCGGTAAAGTCATTATCCAGCAGGTATTTGACTTCTTCCTGGAGATATTTTGCTTTTGTTGGATTCAGTCTGTATGGATGTTGTTTTACAGGCTTACTGTCCCCAACATCAACGTCGTGATAGATGACGTTTGTCCTCGTTGGAACATCTTGAAACAGGTGTTTATATTCATGGAGCAGTTCTTTCACCTGTTGTTGTTGTTCTGGCTGAAGGTGTGCCAACTTCGTAGACTCCCGATTCTCCAGAATTTCTGAGTTTTGAAGCTTGACCGAGCACAGCTTTGAATTTAGAGTATTTTCACTCAAGTCAGTTTCAGTATCACTATCTTCATAGTTGCTTGAGCTGAATGCACTGACAGGCTGTGTTATAGTAGGATTATCCCTATCCAAATATGGCTTAAGCATATTTATGTGACATAGCTCTTTTAGTTTTCGCCTGTCAGGTGTTTTTATGATGTATTTTAAATCGCTCAATTTCTTATCAATTAGATTTGGCCCAAAGTAACGAGCATGGAGTGATTTGCCAGGATAGGAATTTATCTTTAACGAACTTACATGGGCCAAGGACTGTATGACCAAATACAAGCTCAAATGGGCTAAAACCAAGAGACTCTCGAATTGACTCTCTAACAGCAAAGAGCAGAAAATGAATTCCTTCATCCCACTGCTTCTCTGTGTCAAAACAGTAGGTCCTAATCATGTTTTTCAAAGTTTGATGAAATCGCTCAAGAGCACCCTGGCTTTCGGGATGATAGGCGGATGACAACTACTGTTCAATACCTAGCTGATCCATTACTTGATGAAAAATTTCAGACATAAAGTTGGAGCCTTGATCAGACTGGACATATTTAAGGAGGCCGAATAAAGTGACAAATTTGACTAAAGCTTTCACTATAGTCTTTGTCTTTATATTTCTCAGTGGTATGGCTTCTAGGACTCGAGTAGTTGTACATATTATTGTCAACATGTACTCATTTCCTGATCTTGGTTTTGGCAGGGGCCCAACACAGTCTATTAGAATCCTACTGAATAGTTGACTAAAGCTTTCACTACAGTCTTTGTCTTAGTATTTCTCAGTGGTATGGCTTCTGGGACTCGAGTAGATGTACATATTATTGTCAACATGTACTCATTTCCTGATCTTGGTTTTGGCAAGGTCAAACACAGTCTATTACAATCCTACTGAATGGTAACTAAAGCTTTCACTATAGTCTTTGTCTTTATATTTCTCAGTGGCCAGGCGCAATATTTCAGCACGATAGGGCTTTGGAACCATAATTGATGTTTTATAGCCCAATTGCCATCAAGCAATACATCTGGAGGTCTCCATTTACGCAAGAGATTACCAGATTTTGTATAATAGGAAACAGGGCTATCTGACGTTTCACCGTCATCGTCTACCCTGTCAAACAACACAAAATATCTGGGTCTTTGTGTTGTTCTGCAATTCGATTTCATCATGAAAATGTCTGACCTTGGTCAGCAGAAGTTTTACTGGAAGTTTCTAATCCACGAGGGAGGTCAACATCTGTGACATTAATTCTGAGAATATTTTGATTCTCAGACGTTTTCTTTGACATGGCTCGAAGGGAAAATTCTCGGAATTTCTTCCTCCATTGGCTCTGTTTCTGATCTCAACTAGGATTGTCAGTCACAAGTAGATTAGTAATGAGCTTGTCCCCAGCAAGGTCGTTTCCAAGGAGAAGGTGAATCCCTTCAAAAGGCAAAAAGGCCTAATATCTAAAGTCACAGGTCCAGAAACAAAGTTCGAAGACAAATAGACATTATGGAGAGGAACTGGAATGTAGTCATTACAATATACCCCCCTAATAAGAACTTTAGAACTTGACAGTAACTTTTCAGAACACGGCAGGGTATCTGCCACACAAAAGAGACCGGGAAGCCCCGATATCTCTTAAAATATAACAGGGGTAGCGGAAGAAAATCTCTAGAAAATGATATAAACAATCATGATAAACGGTTCAAAAATACCCATAATGCTATCTTGAGAAGAATTGACCTTGACCTCATTAATTGGAGATAAGAGGGGTTTACCTCAGAAAATGTTTTGCACACATTATTAAACTCTAATTGAGTTGACTGAGAAATAAAGCCGTTTGGCTTAGATCCACTTTGACTACTTTGACGTTCACTTTTTCTTATTAATTTGAAACAATCTGACACTGAATGGCCATCTTTCTTACAATACTTTCAAGAAGTACCAAACTGTATACCGAACTGTTTGTCAAAAGGAGATTGAGACTTGGGATCTGATGATGAGGGAGTGTCACCTGAACTCTTTGAACTGTTGTCAATTTATTTGCTATTCAGAACAAGTGTGTCGTAATTTGTTAAAATTCTGACTGACCTTTTCAGAAGAACACCAACGATCCACTGCAGCCCAAAAGCCCCTCATTTTGTCCAATGAAAGCATCACATACTTTTCGCCACACATACGCGAAGTACGCGTACAGAGGGTCGAATCCATCTTCCACGTCATGTTAAAAATTTCGCCGAATTTCCTTACTGCAAAGGTAAACATTTATGAAAGAATTGCAGATTCCATTTCCCTTACATATTGCCCTTTCCATTACAGTATTTTGGCAAGAATTTGAAGGAGGAATTCCAAAAATACCCAAGCGATGATAGTCATGTGCAAACATAGGTGAAAACACAGTCATTCGAGGTACTTGGGCAGGGTCTGTTGACAATGCGACTGGTCGTATTGAATTTTTCGAAATATCAGCATTTTTCTGACTGTGAGGAAAGAGATGCAAGAAAGTAAAATTTGCGTGTTAGTCTGAACTGACGTCCCTAAAAACGTCCACACGACAGACAGTATAAAATGCGTAACTTTCCAAAGTTGCACATTCCGATAACTATGCCAGAAATATAATACTTTTTACATCAAATACGAACGACTTATATATGTACAGCCTACAGGAACCAATAACTATGATAATAAAAATCATTCGGCATGCAAGAAAATAAATACTGTACAGTGGTTTAGTAGCTGTCTTCAAGGTCACGTTCATATCTCTCTGTGTTGTTTTATGATTTAACACTAAATTAGTTCGTCCGCTTATGCTCATTGATAAGATCGGCAAGGGACAAAAACGGCACTACATCAGCAGTACGCGTCGCATCGGTAATTACTCGCGATGTTCCTAATTTCATTTCGAGTATTGAGAATCATAAATGATCAGTGATTTCCGTCGACATATCGGTGAGCGAGCATTTACTATGGAGTAAGAAACAGTCATGGAGGTAGCAAGAGATCTATTCCTACCTCCAAGCCATTTTCAACGAATCTTATGTACCCTGTCGGCTGAATGTCACTGATTGACTAGTAAAATCGAATATCTGATCATTTCTAATTCTCCGCAAAAACAAACATTGTATTCGCATTGTATTTGTGTACCTCCATGCTCCTTGCATGCGATATGCCCTAAGCTAGACCTAAGGACAAGAACTGCAGTCTTTTAACCCAAATTGACCTTTGTTCATCATTTGCATGAGTTTATTACACCAAGGTTTCAGTATTATTATTTTTTTCTTTATTCTCATAACTCTGTAGCCCGCAAAAGTTGGTTGCACAGCTGACTGTAGCGGCCTCAGTGAACGAGCGTTGTATGGTCGACACCTGTCCTTTCTTCTACAAGCAGCCCTGATTAGTGGCGATCTCACCTGATAGCAATGTTGTGGCTAGCATACTAGCACAATATAAATTGGAAAGTTCAAATGCAATTTTACAGCATAAGCGCCAGCACTATGTGTGTAATAGCGTTAGTCATGCCAGGGTCTAGCTGCTGTTATGTAGGTCATTTTGCTCCACACGAACGACCTGAGTTTAATTAGTCGAGAACATTTCAAAGGTTAGTGTCCTTCACAATCTCAAGACCTTGCATTCATTAGTCGGGTTTTGAATGTTCTGGAAATTTAATTGGTAATGTGTTTACTTTAAAAGAAGATATTTTTCGAACAGCAATTAGCATTACAATAGAAGTTCTAGATTTTTCCTTTTTATATAACCACATGAGTATAAAGGGGGGATGGCACACATTTCCAGTCAGACTTTTTGGATCGTGTCTCTGACGTATTACTTCAAGACTTTGGAAACTCCTGCAGTATTACTTCTAAGACTCTTCAAGACCTTCACCACCACGCTGGATTTATACTGTGGACTCAAGCCTGAAGCAAGCCAAAGGACTACATCGGTCTTCCTCACTGTCTGACTTTAAAGCTTTGCCGTACAAGCTGAGATAAGAAGCCTATACACACAAATAATATTAAAAAAGCAAATATTCAAAAGAAATCGCTGATTTTACTTTTCATCGTTTTTTATCATGTAACAAATGGTGGGCTTGTCCGGCAGATGAATATTATAGCCTTTGACAACATTTTGCCACCCTTTTCCAATCTACTGTATATTGTGAACTCAGCCAAATTTAATCATCGCAGCATTCAAACAGACGAATTCACGGAGGATCATTATTAGAACAAGTTTGATTCAGTCAGTAAAGAGAACCTCATTTCATTGGCCGATTTCCATAAACTAGGAGTTTTAAAGATGTATGCGCAAGAAGGAAATTCAGTAAAATATTGTAAAATATTCAGTTAGATAGGCGAATTAGAGGAATCCATCTTCCAAGATTATAAGTCTGAGTCTTCCTGTTAACTCAGAAAATTAGAATTAGAAATGTAGGCAAATTTTGAGATAAAGAAACTAGAATCACAAATGAAAGAAAAAGAAATAGAAATGGAAAAAACACAGAGGAAAACATAGACAGGAAAGATTAGAAAGGAAAGAAAGACAAAGAGAGAAAGAGTAAGACGGAAAGCATGGGTAACAGAATTAAAATTAGAAGAACATCGACTACACAGGTAGCAATGAAACGTTTAGAGCTTGAACAGTCAGGAAAATTATTTGCTTCAGACAATTTTGACATCACTAAGCATTTAAGGTTAGTCCTCCCTTCCAAGAAAGGATGTTGACAAATATTTCCTTCATTTTAAGAAAATTGCTCAGAGTCTATATTGGCCTAGGAAGTGCTGGTCTATTCTTTTGCAGAGTGCTTTGGTGGGTAAAGACAGAAAAATTTACATTCAGTTGTCAGTAGAACAGGCTTCTGATTATGATTCTGTGTAGGAATTAATACTTTAGGGCTATGAGTTGGTGCCCGAAGTTTACAGTCAGAAATTTAGAAATCGTGAGAAAAATAATCGCAATCATACCAATCCATAATCCAATAACACTAGGTCAAAATTTGTAAGACAATAGTTCTAAACATAGACACAAAACAGCACAGAACAGACAGTAAATAGACGGTACAAACAAAGTCAAATTCATGAAAGAAAGATATATGGACCTCTGGCCAAAAGACCAAGAAGTGATGTCAGGTGTTTCGAAAATAGTAAGCGCATCCTGCCCCTCATGTGGCACCCGCCATATATCAATCTGTAAGTCAGATAGGTAGTGGTCACTAACTAAGGCCCAATGTCACTGATGCCATCAGTGATCATTTGTCGAAGAGAGATATTGTATTTATCTACCAGCTTGCGATACCTGCCAAAAAAGCGTTTGAATGTAGAGACAAGTCTTGCTCTGGTGTAACCTTGATTTAACAGTTTGAAAGAGAGATGGCCATGTCTCTCTACAAAATCACCATATGAACATGCATGCTCTTGCATATCGTATAAGCTGGGAAATGTATACCCCATAAGCAGGTGAGAGTGGAATATTACTGATGAGGTGTGGAAAATTAATTATACTAAAGTTGAAATCATCTCTCTTGTCATATAGCCTAGTAGAAAGGTGACCATTGGAGTCAAATTCAAGTAAAATGTCCAGATATGAAGCAGAAGAGGCCGTTTCTGTAGTTTCTTTAATCTCCAATTCTGGAGGATAAATCATAGCAAGATATTTACTGAATTCAGAGTTATTCAATGAAATAACATCGTCTATGTATCTAAATGTTAGGTTGAAAGTACGAGCTACAGAGACCTTTTTCTGCTTGATAAGGTTCTGGATAAATTCTGCCTCGTATGAGAACAGAAATAAGTCGGCAAGTAAGGGAGCACAGTTAGTGCCCATGGGAATTCCTATACACTGTTGGAAAATGTGTCCTCCAAATTCAACAAATATGTTGTCAATGAGGAAATCAAGCATACTGATAATGTCTTTCTCGGTATAAACACTTTAGCATTAGTTGTATTTTTAACAAAATATGTAGAATTATACCCTAATACCACATATTTGTAACGGCGTGAACCGTTTTTGTAGAAAAATGCTTGGTTGATGATGTTTTCAAGCGTTCTTCAATTTATCATGTGGAGGAGGATGAAACTTATGTTGAATTTGCTCGAACAAAAGGACAAGTGTTTGATCATTGGTGTTCTTCTGAAAAAGTCTGTCGGATCATTTAAAAATACATAAACTTATTCTTATTGAGGAAAGGTGCATTCTGAGTGGCATTAAGATATTTATCAATTAACAAAGGACAGATGCATTAGAGATTGCTTGATGTTTGGCCGATGATTATTCATTGACGCACAAAACTTCACTTTTCAGCAAACCATCCCTGTCCTTTCATATAGAAACAATGCAGGGAATTTAACTCCTCCTTTTCATCCAAGAATTTTTCGAAGGAGAGCAGAAAATAAAATGACAACAGTTCCATAATTCAACACTCCATGTCATCTAATCCCAAGTCTCAATCTCTTTCTGGCGCAGTTTGGTACAATTTCTTATAATTATTGTAAGAAAGATGGCCATTTAATGTCAGATTGTTTAAAATTTTAGAGAAAACGAAAAGGTCGAATGGTCACAGTGGATCTAAGCTGACCGGCTTCATTTCGTCGTCATCTCAATAAAAGTCAAATGATTTTTAACACATTTTCTTAGGTTAAACCCCTCTTATCCCAATTAATGAGGTCAAGATCAATTCTTCTCGAGATAGTATTATGGCTCCTTTTCGACCAATTTATTCATGATGGTTTGATATCACATTTTAGTGATCTTTCTTTTGCTACCCCTGTCAAAATTGTAAGAGATACTGGGGCTTCAAAGTTTCTATTGTTGGCAGATACCCGGCCGTTTTCTTAAAAGTCATTTTCAGGCTCTAAAGTTCTTATTTAGCGCGGTAGATTGTACAGGCTACATTCCTGTTCCTCTCCATAATGACTATTTGTCTGCAGACTTTGTTTCTGGACCTTTGACTTTAGTTATTAGGTCACATTTGCCTTTCAGAGTGATGAACCTTCTCCTTGGAAACGATCATTGCTGGGACAAAGGCATTACAAATCCACTTGTGAACAATAAACCTAGTGTAGATCATGATCCAGAGCCAATTGAGCGAGAAATCTCGTAATGTATCCTGCATGTGCTGTTACCTGAGCCACGTCAGAGAAAACTTTGAGAGTCAATTATATATTCTAAAATATGACATCACAGATGTAAACTTAAATGACACCTTTCTCAGTCAGGTGTTTGATACCGATCATTCCGTTATCCCTATGGGATTTGACACTTACAGTAAACTTCTGCTGACAACATTTTCTAGATCAAATATCCTTGCAGAACAACACAAAGGCCCAGATATTTTGTGTTTGTTTGACAGGGTTGATGGCTAACCTGAAACTTTGGATAGTCCTGTCTGTTAATATACAAATCTGGTATTCTCATGCTGAATGAGACCTCCAGATGTCTTTGTTGATGACGATTTGGCCTATAAACATCAAATCGTGGTGCCAAAGTCCTATCGTGCTGAAATATTGCGCCTGGCCCATGAAACCCCATGGTGGTCATTGAGGAGTCAGGAAGACTTATCATAAATTCTCAGTCATTTTTACTGGCCTAATCTCAAGCAGGATGTAGCACACTTTCTATAAAACTTGTCAAACATTCAAATGTTAGGAAAAAGAAATCAGACCATTCTAAAGGCCCTTTACAGCCAATTCTGTCTGCATATCAAGAACCATTTAGTAGAATACTAATAGACTGTGTTGGCCCCTACCAAAAACAAGATCAGGAATGAGTACATCTTGACAATAATTTGTACATCAACTCGGTTCCCGAAGCATACCACTGAGAAAAATAAAGAAAAAGACTATAGTGAAAGCTTTTTACTCAATTTTTATTTATTGCCTCCCTAAATGTGTCCAGTCCGATTAAGGCTCCAACTTTATGGTCTGGAATTTTTCAACAAGTATGGATCAGCTAGGCATTAAACAGTATAGGTCATCCGCCTATCATCCAGAAAGTCAGGGTGCTCTCCAGCGATTTCATCAAACCATGATAGGACCTACTGTTTTGACACAGAGAAGCACTGGGATGAAGGAATTCAGTTTTTGCTCTTTGCTGTTAGAGAGTCAATTCAAGAGTTTATTGGTTTTAGCCCATTTGAGCTTGTATTCGGACATACAGTCCCTGGCCCACTTAAGCTCGTTAAAGAGAAATTCCTATCAGACGATGATGATTGTCTGAATATTTGAAATATGTCTCAGATTTTCGTACAAAACTCTCTAAAGCATGTGAATTAGCTAGAATAAACCTTGATCATCTCAAAAGTCAATGAAAATCAAATACGACAAAAACACCTCAAAACGTAAGTTTGGAACCTCGTCAAAAGTTCTTGTTCTTCTTCAGGTTCCTTGCAAATCACTCCATGCATCGTTATTGTTTTCATACCAAATACAAGAGACTGATGTACTTCATCGATATGGCTGGTTACTACAAAAAGTTCTGTTCAAATTTCTCTACCAATACTGAGCCTTTGACTAACTTACTTTAAAAGAAAGGAAAGTTGTTTGGTCAAACAATGCCAACAGGCATTTGATACACTTAAAAACTACTGCAGGGTGCTCCAGTCTTGTGTGCACCAGAATTCAGTTTTCTATTCAAATTAGCTGTACATGCTAGTGATTATTTGTAGATGTAAGTGATACGGCTGCTGGTGCTGTTTTATTACAAAAGGATACTCAGGGAATAGATCGTTGTGTTTGCTATTTCTCACGCAGATTTAATAAATCACAGAGAAACTACTCCACACTTGAAAAAGAGTGTTATCTTAAGTATTAGCTTAACAGCATTTGAAGTTTATGTTACTCTTCAAATCAACGAATAGTGGTTTATATTGATCACAACCGTCTTATTTTCCTGCAAAAATGGAGAGGCAAAAATCAAAGATTGTTAAGATGGAGTTAAATGTCGCAAGTGTTTAAACCTTGACATTAGATATATGAAGGGCAGAGACCAATTTTAATTGCAGACTGTCTGTCTCGTAAGTCTCACTCATGACCTGAGTTTAATTATTCTAGAACAATTCCAAGTTCATTGTCCTTCACGACCTCATGACCTTGAATTTATTGATCGCCTTTGGAATGTTCTGGAAAATCAATTCGTCATATGACTTTGTTTGTGTACCGTCTATTTACTGTCTGTTCTGTGCTGGTTTGTGTCTATGTTTACAACTATTGTCTTGCGAATTCCGACCTACTGTCATTGGATTATGGATTGGTATGATTGCGATTATTTTACTTTAAGTGGATATATTTGGAACAGCAATTAGCATATCAATAGAATTTCTAGATTTTTCTTATATTGTATTATATAACCACATGAGTATAAAATAGGGGACGGCACACATTTCCAGTCAGACATTTTGGGATCGTGTCTCTTACATGTTACTTCAAGACTTTGGAAACTCCAGCAGAGTTAGTTCCAAGACTTTTCAAGACCTTCACAGCCACGCTGGATTTATACTGTGGACTCAAGCCTGAAAGCAAGTCAAAGGACTACAATGGTTTTTCCTCACTGTCTGACTTTGGAGCTTTTCTGTCCCAGCTTCGATAAGTAGCCTCTGCACTTTTACAGTTTGTATTCTATTCCTTGACTTTGCCATAAGTTTTATTTGTTCGTAGTAAACTTTGTTTTAAAAGCAAATCGCTGATTTCACCTTTGTTCATTTTTCTCATGAAACACAGCAACAATTGCCAGGTCAGTGACCACATGCCATCTTTTCCAGATGTTTTGGTTCTGCAGCGCAAGCTGCTATGGGCCAGTGTTGCACATTCAACACATCAGAAAAAGCAAACACACGGCCCGTGGGCTACAATTATTGAAGCCAGCGAGGACCCTTCTTAGCCCTGCGTACAATAACCATTTGTTCACAGTGCGGCGCTATGGACCTACCACCTCCCGTCCGCAGAGCATCATACGTTGCCCCCCCGCTACAAGGCTTCCTTTCTGGTCTTGTGGAGCAAACAAGCCCTGCTGTATGCGTCATTGTTTAATGCAAAGTTGTTTATGGAAATCTAGTTACGACCAACATAATATGAATATTTGAAAGTAATATCTTGTTTCGAAAACAAGGACTATATATAATATATATATATATAGATATATATATATATATAATATATATATATATATATATATATATCGAAGTATACAGATGTCCTCGTTGGAAATTACAGTGCTCAATGCAAAAGCAGGGCGTTATAAATAAACAGATTACTTAAAGTACAACGTTATGAAATCTATTACTTAAGTTTCATGCATCTTGCAATCCTCTTCTGAGGGTTGCAAGATGCAAGAATATTTGAAAGTCACTAACTTGTTTCGAAAACAAGGATATGTATATATATATATATATATATATATATATATATATATATATATATATATATATATATATATATAATATATATATATATATATATATATGTATACAGATGTCCTCGTGGGAAATTACAGTGCTCAATGCAAAAGCAGGGCGTTATAAATAAACAGATTACTTCAAGTACCACGTTATGAAATCTATTACTTAAGTTTAATGCATCTTGCAATCCTCTTCTGAGGGTTGCAAGATGCAAGAATATTTGGAAGTCACTAACTTGTTTCGAAAACAGGATATATATTATATATATATAATATATATATATAATATATATATATATATATATATATATATATATATAATATATATATATATATATATATATATATATATATAATCGAAGTATACAGATGTCCTCGTGGGAAATTATAGTGCTCAATGCAAGAGCAGGCGTTATAAATGAACAGATTACTTCAAGTACAAAGTTATGAAATCTATTACTTAAGTTTCATGCATCTTGCAATCCTCTGATGAGGGTTGCAAGATGCAATGAATATTTGGAAGTCACTAACTATTTCGAAATACAGGATATAATAATATATATATATATATTATATATATATATATATATATATATATATAATATATATATATATATATATATTATATATAATATAAGATATATACATATCGAAGTATACAGATGTCCTCGGGGAAATTATAGTGCTCAATGCAAAAGCAGGCGTTATAAATAAACAGATTACTTCAAGTACACGTTATGAAATCTATTACTTAAGTTTAATGCATCTTGCAATCCTCTTCTGAGGGTTGCAGATGCAAGATATTTGGAAGTCACTAACTTGTTTCGAAAACAAGGATATATATATATATATATATATATATATATATATATATATATATATATATATATATATCGAAGTATACAGATGTCCTTGTGGGAAATTATAGTGCTTAATGCAAGAGCAGGGCGTTATAAATGAACAGATTACTTCAAGTACAAAGTTATGAAATCTATTACTTAAGTTTCATGCATCTTGCAATCCTCAGATGAGGATTGCAAGATGCATGAAACTTAAGTAATAGATTTGATTACTTTTTACTTTAAGTAATCTTTATATATATATATATATAATATATATATATATATATATATATATATATATATATATATATTATGATGTATGTATATTATATATATATATATATATATATATATATATATATATATACTATATATATATATTATATATATATATATATATATATTATATATATATATATATAATATATATATATCCGACGGTGTAGGGGAGGTTAAATCATGTTATTTTACGCTGTCTGCTTCTTGTTTTCTTTTCTGGCGTGTCAACACATGTGTATTTAACTGGTCATTGTATGTACTTGCCTTAAGTGCCTCACTGTAAATATCACAGCTCGCCTTATTGAATAGACTCATTGCTGGATATCGAGTAGAAGCGCTTTTCAACTGTATCGGGGATGTGTTTAATTATGGAGGGAGGGTGGTTTGATTTCTTATTTACATATACTGCGTTGTCGTTAGGTTTTCTGTACGGGTATTATTTTCAGTTTGTCAAGCTTAGAGTTACGTCAAGGAAGTTCACGATACTTCTGTTTACATCGATGGTTACTTTAAGGCCGAGGTCATTGAACGTCTTGATAAGTCCTTTTTCGTTCTGTCTACTTTCCTGCCAATGGTGTTCTTATTACACTCAGGTCGACATCTTTGTATAGACCAATATCGTTTTTATTAAAGCATGAAGCAAGTATGTTTAGATAGAAAGCCCCACCAGTTCACATACCTCAGCTCCATCGTAATTTTCCTTTGTTACGTCACTCAAACTGAGTACATCAATATTTAAGTTATGTGCAATCTGTTGTGCTTCCATGTTGACGTTAGTATAGGCGTCCGCAAGCTTATATGACTTAGTAATGTTTTCACGTAACAGCTTCTGGTTTAGGTCTACTTCAACCTCGTAGAAATTGCGTGTCTTGTCAGAAGGGATGAATACCTTTTTCGAGCGTTTGATTTTCTTGATGTCCTGAGTAAGGCTTTTTAGGAATATGTCATTAATCTTTCGGAATTCCTAGTTTTCTATCATATCTAGTAGGTCATTTTCGAACGGTTTCAGCTCCTCGATATGGGTCGGTGATTTACGTGAGTTAAACCCATAATGGTCGTCGAGGAATGGTTCTTCGCCTTCAGTGCCTTTCTTCTTACTAAGGTATACTCGCCATCTGACACGTTCTATGACATTTCATATACTCCTTCACAGGTTTAATTTGAATATTCTTCATGGATTATTTGAACCAAATTTGTTCCATACTTGACTGCTGGTCGCGGACAATAATGACAATGCTCAACAATGGAATTATGACGTTGTATACTAAAACTTTGTTGTATCTTCTCAGAGGGAGGATATATATATATATATATATATATATATATATATATATATATATATATATATAATATATATATATCAGACCCGTTCAAGCTCTCTCAGTACATAATTTACCGCTGTTTTGGTTTTATTGTCATCTCGTCCTGAGGATCTTTTCGTAATAATAACACAAATTTAATCTTTTGTTCGATTTTTGGGATTTATTAACTAGGCGGTGTGCCTTTGATGGCGTTTATTTGGGTGTTCTGTTTGAAAAAAGTCCGTGGCTGCGTTATTTTGTTGCGCCTGACAACAGAGAGTCCTCACTGACTCCATTTTTGTTATTTTTGCAGTGTTTTCGAGTTGACATGCTCAGTATTTCTTTTGTGTGTGTACGGAGTTGTGAAATGTATGTCTAGTACGGACGGACTGACGTGACGGAGGGTTTGAGCACAGAGACTAGCTGTTGGCAAGCCGTAGCTCATTGTCTTCATACAATGATTCACTTGGTGGAGTATATTTTAATCAATAAATGTAATTTAAAGAGTTTTTTGACTAAAACTATGAATGGAATCCATCTCAAACCAAAATGCGTCAAACCTATGTTAAAGCTTTTTGTCCAACTTTCGGGCAATAAGTCGCTTAATAAAATGCTAACAGCAAAAATCCAGCTAACGTGGTCTGTTGGTTTTCTGAAACCAATTTTTACATAGTAAATTTTATTTGTATTGAAGGTCCTAAATGACAACTATGATCATGTGACCCCTCACAGTTTTATTTTCAAATTTCAGGAAAAAAGGGGCAACATTCAACCTAAAATATTTGATGAGGATTTGCTTTGTATTTTGAGAAGATACCGTTTTGTGAATATACAAAAAAAAAACCAATTTTGCTTCAAGGATATGTGATCAATTCAAGTAAAAATGTGACCATACACAAGTTTTCTCTATGCATGGATTTATGATACGAGTGGTAGATTTTGAGTAAACGAGCGGCAAATTACGAAACAGTAATTAAAGCAGATAAAGACGTAGAATAAGCAGACGCCAACATGGCTTTGGACTATGAAACTGCAAATCAACCAATTATTGCTTTCCGGTATATTTCAACCAGCAGTTTCTCTTTCATTATTAAAAAAAAACAGATAGAAAAAATAGCATGCAGAATGACTGATGATGTGATCATCATGCTTTTATGACAATTTCTATGGTCAGTCTCTGATCATATCGTAAACCTGCTATTCCATATTGACAATTGTCAACGGGACTAAATATTGGCCGATCTGATTTCAGGAAGAAAAAAAAAACATGATAACAATTTTGACAAAAAGAATTATATCGGAATTTGATTACAATTTTGACATTTTTTGTTAAAATGTCTCCTTTGAAACTGTTTATCCTATCACCTTTAGAGTAAGTGCAAAAGTCATTATTAGCTGGAGTATATCATAATGCCGTTGTTATGTTACGTCATTTTCCCCCACACTCATGACCTGCGTTTTAATTAGTCTCGAACAATTTCAAGTTCACTGACCTGAACGACCTTACAACCTTGAGTTCAATTAGTCATGTTGGAATGTTCTGGAGATTTAATTAGTGTGTAAGGGAGATAAATTTAGAACTGTAATTAGCATGTTAATAAAAGTTGTAGCACTATGGCCTTTGGACCGTAGGTTAGAACGGTAATAACGTCCCGAATTTTCGCGACACATACGTAGAGTGCGCGTTCAGAGAGTAATTTCACCTCTTGCGTCATGTTGAAAATTTCGCCGTATTTCCTTGCTGCACAGCTTAAATATTGATGAAAGAGTAACAGGTCCTATTTCCCGTATATGCTGCCCTTACAATTATTATATTTCGGAAGAAATTCACATGGGAATTCCAAAAATACGTAAGCGATAATAGCCATATGCAAAATTAAGTAAAATCACAGTCAACACTGCAGAACGATTTTCAACTCCTCATTTCATAAAAATACGTGGAAAACTAAAAAAAATACAACCATACGAGTTTGAATTACCCTTCATGATATGTGTCATACCAAATATTATAAAAATAACAGCAAAATAAAAATGTTAAACCAACGGTTTTTTCAGATGTATTTTTCTTTTTACGATGTGTCTAGTCAATTCGATTTCCCATAGAAAACAATGGCGTTTAATGTTACTGAACAGACCGTACAACTCTCGCTCGTTCAAATTTCTCAATTCTGAACCAATGATAGTGAAAAGTGGCACGGTATTTCTTTGATTGATATACAAATTTCCTGTGGTTTTAATTTTTTTAAATTTCTCGACGAAACTTGTCTTGTTGCATTTTATTTTTCCGATCGCTGAATTTTTGCTCTTGCCCTCAATAAAATGGCGATCTTACGGTGTTTGCATATGCAGAATCAGGTCTTACATTGACGCATTTTTATCGGTTAGCGTCTCTTAAATTGTACAGACCAAATACCTGTCAGGTTGTTGTAATTTATACCAAATTTTGGCGAATATCAACTATGAAAATTCCAGTAAACTGCAAAAATAACACAGAACGGAGGCGAACGGGCGTAGAGTCTCCACTGTAATCGTGCAGTGAACGTTATCGATCGATATTCTTTTATCCGAAATTGATACATTGTTATCTTGCTCACTCGCGTGTAATTCCCCGTTTACAATGGCGCCAAACTACGCCAAAGTGCGCCAAAATGTGCTGAAACGTACGTAAAAGTATCACCAAAACTGAAAAAAATGTCGTCGATTTAGTTTCAGTACTAGACTTGGTTCAAGTCGGTGAATTTAAAAAAATAAAATCATTTGTAATAGTTTCTCTTGTGTCTCCCTATTTCATACAAACCTATCCGGAATTTGGCAGCTCACGTCAGTTTTCCCATCGATAGAATGCGTCACGTTTGAGTCTACGCAGTAGTGAGTTAGTTTCTGCCGGATTCACCGACTTGGACTTCTTGCAAAGTACAGGCGGTGAGACGGACTGTGTACACAGTGACGTAGCGCAAATACAAAATGATTGACAGCCCCGCAGTTATTCTGGCCAATAAGAAGAACGCATGCTAATAAACCTCTGCATATATTAGAAAGTTTATTGTCATCTCCGTGCAAAGATACTTAGACATCGAGTACGTTTTATATCTGGGCGAATAATGGCATCAAGTTCGTACATCAACCGCGTTTTACAACTGATCGGTCGACCATCGCTAATCATGCGAGATTACCAAAGAAAGGTTGTTGAGAGTTACATTGAGGGAAAAGATGTGTTCGTCTGCCAACCGGCAGCGGAAAATCACTGACATACGAAGTTCGCCCCACATTGTTTTGATTTCCATCGCTTTGGGCACGTAAAAGAACAGGCTACAACTGCAATAATTGTAGTCTCTCCGCTTATTGCTCTGATGAAAGAGCAAGCTCAGAAGTTGAACGAAAGAGGACTGAAAGCTGTTTACATCAGCGACCAGAAAATTGACATGACCAGCATAGTGGAAGGCCGCTTCAATTACGTCTTCGGTAGTCCTGAAGCATTCCTCTGCCAACATCGCTCACTGCTACTGTCTGATACTTATCAGAGCAGAGTTGGGCAATATTTGTTGACGAAAGCCATTGCATCAAGAAATGGTAAGTCTTTCTTGGACTTGGTTTGAATTATTTAAGATTTCCGTGTGTTGACGCAACTCATTCCGGACAAATCATCAGCATCCGACGATGCGTTAATGGGTTATTTCCGGTGCGGCACGATGATCAGTGCAAGAAAACTCAGTACGTTTTAGTCACTGCCAACAGCTGGTGTTTCAATGGAATTTTCATTTTTGATGTGTAAAAATATATTGTTGGTCATTTCAAGCCCATATCCTAAACTACCTTTCTGTCATCAAACTGCCGTGCCATGATTATTGCATTGGTTTTGTCAGTTGTATTCGGTTATGCCAGGAAACGGTTATAGTCACTCGTCGCGGTCCCTGTCTTCCCTCAGCTCCGCTGGAGTTTACGCACCATAATCCGTGTCAAAAAAAACTCATGATAATTTTTTAACTACCTGTTAATGCAACTGAAATGCATCGGCCGATATCTAAGAATCATTTCTTCTGTTTTTGGGTTTTTTCCGGGTTTTTGTGTCGAGTTGTGTATGATTCGTTTCAAAAATGCGTTCCTACATTCTTATCCGATTGTTTGTGTTAATAAAAATGTTTGTTTCGCCTCGGATATTTGTTCGGAAGTTTGGATTAGTTTTTACGGGAATGCTGGGCCTTTGGTTTTCGCAGGGAACTAGCCACTTGATAACTTCTTCTTTGGTCCCGATAGTTGATCGTGTTGATTTGAACTGCTGTCGGAACTAGTACTGCTGGAGGTGTTTCAGCAGAGTCGATGCCCGATTGCTGCACGATCTGCAACTCACATAAGTGTGCAGAAAGGGGTCGAGACTTGCACTGACGCAAACTCTATTTCTTCACAGGGCAGTGTCTTTTTTCCATCCTTGAATAACCGGCGACGATTTTCGCATTTTGCAACATGGGCCCCACAAACAACACATATTTTCACGCGTTTTCGGTGATACAAAAGAGGTCGTGCTGACTTTTTTGGGAGTGATTGCACTCGAAATTTTGTCAAAGCAACGCAGATTGTGCAAGAAAGCCAAGTCTGTGATTCCGGGTGAAACTCCGCTGTATAGCTTTTCACTCCACTCATCGCGTTCACCCACTCATCGCGTCCACTCCACTCACACGTTTCACATGAAAACAAAATAAAAATCCTCGCGTTCACATCCACTCAAACATTCACAAATCATAGACTTGAACCAAGTCTATTTCAGTACATGAAACCAACGGATACCTTGATGTTAAAGTGATAAGTCAATATACGGGTTATTGTGGAAATGTTTATGAAGTGACCTCAACACACAAGCGCTCGGCACGAGCGGCACCCAAGCAGATTTTCGATCGATAATCTATTGAAAATAAATTGATACAATGTTCGCCATGGTCAATAGCGACCGGGCTGAAAGCGCTTTTCGAGAGAAATTATGCTTCGCGGAATACGTACACTGAGGCATACTTTTTGGCCGTAGTGTAGATTGTTCTTATATGCTCTTATATAACCACATTAGTATAAAAAGGGTACCGGCACAGCTTGCAGGCAGACATTTGGGATCGTGTGTCTTGCCTGTTACGTCAAGACTTTGGAAACGCCAGCAGTATTTATTTCAAGACTTTTCAAGATCTTCACTGCAACGCTGGATTTATACTTGGACTTTGTGCAACTTCAGCCTGCAAGCCAAAGGACTGTTCATTCAACCGACTGACTGTTACAACTCTGAGACCGGAGCTTTGCCGTCCCAGCTGAGATAAGTAGTCTGTACACTTTTACGGTTTGTATTCTATCCCTGACTTAGTTTAATTTTCGTAATAATTTCGTTTTGTATAGGAGACTGCTGAGTTCACCTTTTGTTCGTTTTCTTTCACGTAACAAAATTGAGGGCTCGTCTGGGAGACGAACATTTTGAGCCGTTTGACAACATTTTGCAAGCCTTTTCAAACTCTTGTGTATTATGAAGTCAGCGAACTTTAATAATGGCGGAATTAAACAACAAACGAATTTATGGAGGACCTTGATCAGGACACATTTAATTCCTCAGAAAAGACAACCTCATAGCACTGGCCAATTTCCTTAAAGTAGAATGTCAAAAGATCTATGCGCAAGAGGGAAATACAGTACAATATTGCAAAACATTTAGTTAATTTAGGCCAATTTGAGGAATCCCCTTAAAAGATTATGAGCCTGAGTCTTCCTCTGAACTCAGAAAATTAGAATTAGAATTGCAGACAAATTTGGAGATTAAGAAACTAGAATTACAAATGAAAGAAAGACAGGATAAAACACAAATGGAAGAAAGACAGAAAAAACGAATACCAAAAATAATAATAGAAATAATAATAAATAATAATAGAAATAGAAGAAAGACAGAGAGAGAAAGATAGGCAGGAAGGATTAGAAATAGAAGAAAGACCGAGAGAAAAAGGATTAAAATTAGAAGTACGTCGACTACAACGTTTTAGAGCTTGTACAGTCAATAAAACTCTTCTCTTCAGACAGTTTGACATCACTAAGCATTTCAGGTTAGTTCCCCTTTCCAAGAAAAGGGTGTTGACAAATTTTTCGCCATTTGGAGATTGCTCAGAGTCTGAATTGGCCTACGGAGTCCTGGTCTATGCTTTTGCAGAGTGCTTTGGTGGGTAAAGCCAGAAAAATTACATTCAGTGTCAGTAGAGCAGGTTTCAGATTATGATTCTGTGAAGGAATTAATTCTCAAGGGCTATGAGCTAGTGCCTGAAGCTTACCGTCAGAAATTTAGGATCTGAGAAGTGAAAGATCAAAATTATGTTGAATTTGCTCGAACAAAAGAACAACTTTTTGATTGTGGTGTTCTTCTGAAAAGGTCTGTCAGGATCATGGCAAATTACGACAACCTATTTTCGATTGAGGAATTTAAAAGGTGCATTCGGAGTGACATCAAGATATTTATCAATGAACAAAAGGCAGATAACTAGAGGTTGCTGCACATTTGGCCGATGATTATTCATTGCCCCAAATCTTCATTTCTCAGCAAACCATCCCAGTCCTTTTCATACCGAAACAATGCAGGAAATGAACTCCTCCTTCCATCCAAGACTTTTTCAAAGGAGAGTAGAAAATCAAACGACAACAGTTCACAAATTCAAGTAACACTTCCACACCATCAGATCCCAACATTCAATCTCCTTCTGACAAACAGCTGGTACACTTTCTTGTAGTTAATGTAAGAAAGACGGCCATTTAATGTCAGATTGTTTCAAATTGAAAAAGAAGAAGGTCAATGGTCAAAGTGGATCTAAGCCCACCATCTTTATTTCTTCATCATCTCAATTAGAGTCTAATAATGTGTGCAACACATTTTCTGAGGTTAAACCCCTCTTATCCCCAATTAATGAGGTCAACATCAATTCTTCTCAAGATAGCATTAGGGGCATTTCGCACCATTTATTCATGATTAAAATATGCAGTCACAGAAAGTCAGCTATTTCACACCCGCAGAAAAGACAACAGATGTACATGAATTGCTGAATGATTCTCGTCATACGAAGACTACAAGTCCGCCTACAGGTGATCAACTTCGAACACATACCGGATCATCAGCGCATATTGCCCCCACAATAACACTGGTCCATCATTATCGCCAAGCGTTCACACTTTGCTCATTGGCGATTCTATTGTTCGTGACATTGGAGAAGCTACGTCCAATTCGAAAGTGGTCTGTTTACCAGGCATTACAACAGATCAACTACGCTTACATCTACGTGAACTCTATACTGGTGTTATGCAGCCTCACGAGATAATCATCGAAGTCGGGACAAATGATTGTAACATGAAAAAACACCTCGAATCTATTATGGCTGATTATATGTTATTGCTGAAGATCTAAGCAGATTTCAAACGGTAAGGTGTCCATTTTTAGCAACTGTCCACAAATAGATGATCCAGAGATCAAATCTATTATTGACGAGGTAAACCACCAATTGTCGGCTTTGTGTGAACGTGAGCGGTGTTGTTTTATCGACAATGATTTGTCGTTTCGATATCGAAATAATACCATCGTGCGCTCACTTTTTCTCCGTGATGGTGTTCACTTTTCATACTCCGGTGCTGATGTTCTATTACGCAAAGGTAACCTAACTTCACTTTTCATGACTCGCCGAAAGCCCTAGAATCGCAACTCGCTGCAATTCTACCATGCATCGAAACGCCAATATAGAACAAATAGTGCTAATCCAGGAATGTCTGATAGAAGAGGTTGGTTACGTGACAAGAACCAATTCAACAATTATGGAATGAGACAAGAATCTCAACCGCATCCTCGTTATGCACAACGATCAAGAGATAACTATCGCCCGCGTACCCATGTATACAATAACAACGACCAGCAAATATCGGACAATACGAGACTACATACTACTAAATGTTATTTGCGTGGCGAAAAGGGTCAAATCCAACGAGTTTGTCGGCACGGAGTTGCTATCCGATGTCGGAACTGCGGACAATCCGGTCATAAGCAGAAATCGTGTACCTCGCGTCGCGACTAGATCGTTGGCAAGGAAGATCATGCCGGTTCAAGACAAAGGATCATTCGTCAAAAACGCAATGCCCTGACGATCTGGTCATGGAACATTCAACATATCACGAACAGAATTGAACAACTCAGACATTTGCTGAATTTCAATCATAATTTAGTGTTTTTTCTATTGACATTTCGTGTCTGGTTGAATCCTTTTTAAATGATAATTTTTCCAATTCTGAGTTCAGTATTGATGATTTTAATTTGGGACGACAAGACATATCGCACAGATCAGGTGGAGGCATTGCCTCATACATCAGGTCTAATCTGTCTTGTACAAGACGTAATGACCTTGAATGCGATAACCTTGAAATGATGTGGCTAGAAATTAAGCCTTTAAAGTGTAGATGTTTTCTTTTGGCTGCAGTTTACCGGCCACCTGATACTACTCATACTGTAGATCTTGCTATAATAAGTAATTTTGAGCAGGCTTTTCTTGAGGGGAAGGAAATGGTAGTGTGTGGCGACTTTAATGTCGATCTTCTTTCTAATCAAGGTATTAAACATTTACTTTACCAGTCATGTCTTCTGTTTAACATGGATCAACTTGTTGACGGGATTACCCGCCCTACTTCAGAGTCGTGTCTTGATCACATTTATGTTTCAAATCGTGAACATTTTTATAACACTAGTATTTGTAAGATTGGTCTATCGGATCATTTTCCAGTCCTTACCAGCCGTAAATTGAATGTTGGACTTAAAAAGTCTGGTTCTCGCATCTCTGTAAAGTACAGATCTTTCAAATATTTTTCTGAGAATAAGTTTATCAGTGATTTGCGTAATGCCCCTTGGTATTTGCTTGATAATATTAATGACGTCAATCTTGCTTTCGATGTTAGATCTCAATTTTTAACAATATTTGTGACTCACATTGTCCTGTTATAAATAGACGTGTTAAACGCTTCAGACAACTTAGTGGTTAAATAATGAAATTTTAAACGCTATGAAAAAGCGTGACCTTTGTCTCAAGCGTGCTAGATTAGGTTCAATTGACAATCTTTCGAGTGAATATAGAAGCAATCGCAACAAAGTTGTACATCTTATTATGCGAACGAAACTGCATTACTTCAGGAGTATTATTGTTGAAAACTCAAATGCTGCTACGCTTTGGCGTGTCTATAACAATTTGACGAATTCAAATAATTATAAGAACCCTACCTTCACATCAGAACATGTCCGTTATGATAACAATTCTGAGATTGCAAATGCGTTTAATAGTCACTTTGTTGGCCTTACTCAGAATACAGACAATCTCCATGATTCTGTGAATCTTGAAAGATTACAAAACTTTGTTCATGATGTATTGGTTGATTTACCCACTTTTAAGATTCCTCCTATTACGTACGACTTTGTTTATTTGTCATTGTTACAAGCGAAATCTACAGGTATTGATAATGTCAATCACAAGCTTTTAAAAATTGGTGCTTCAGTAATTTCAAATAGTCTCACTCACATGTTCAATATGAGTCTACAGCAATGTACTTTTCCAAATGTTTTTAAGTGTGCAAGGGTTGTTCCCCTTTATAAAGGGACAGGCGATAATTTGTGACATGTTAAACTATCGTCCTATTTCTATCTTGCCTGCCCTTTCAAGAACACTGGAAAGACATGTCCACAATGCATTGTTTGGGTACTTTTCTACTGCTAATTTGCTTTTTGACACGCAATCTGGTTTCAGAAAGAACTACTCCTGTCAAACTGGCATTAATCCGTTTAACTGATGAAATTTTGAAAAATATTGATCATGGGTTTCTTAATGGCGTGATTCTACTTGACTTGTCCAAGGCCTTTGACCTTATTGATCATGACCTTTTATTGAAAAAGCTATCTTTGTACGGATTGTCTGAATGTACTGTTAACTGGTTTAACTCTTATCTGGCAAATCGCCAGCAAGTTGTTGACTACATGGGTAGTATTTCTGTTAGACATGATGTTACAGTAGGCGTTCCACAAGGCTCAATTTTAGGCCTCCTTTTATTCATGATTTTTATGAACGACATGTCTTTATTTGTTGATTCTTCTACCTTACATATGTATGCAGATGACCAAACAATGTTAGCAAAGGGTAAATGCATTAGTGATGTTAACGATGCAATACGAAAAGATATCACTCCTATTTCAAATTGGATTACTACGAATCATATGCGAATTAATGCCAGGAAATCGAAATGCCTTCTGATTACAACCCATTCTAAGCGCAGTCGTCTGAATGAAACTCACAGTTCATTATCTGTACAGGTTGCTGACACTTTCATTCCTCAAGTACAATGTGGTGGAATTTTAGGGTAACACTTGATGAAACGTTATCATGGAACGTCCATATAGGTAATTTATGCAAAAAACTTAGTCAACGAATTTGGTTTACTGCGCAGATTACGTCGATATATCCCTTTTGATCAGTCGTATTATCTTATATCATGGTCTCATACAGAGTATTTTAGATTATTGTTTGTGTTGTTTAGGGTAATGCAACGGCAACTAATCTTGACAAAGTTTATACTCTTCAAAAATGGGCGTTACACAAACTTTTTGAGTTGTCAATTGATTTTCCTCAATGCTTTATTTTCTACATTCAATGTTATGTCGATTAGACAGAGAATTTTTTATTTCATGGCACTTTTAAGTTTCAAATGTATGAAAGGTTATGCTCCACAATAGTTATCTAATTTATTTACTCCACAAAGTAATGTTCATGATTATTTTACACGCTCTACTGCACGTGAGAATTGTCATGTACCAAGATGTGTTTTAGGCACTGGACAACGTAGTTTTCATTTCCGTGCCACGAAAGTTTGGAATTCATTACCGATTGAAGTGAAAAATTTGACCATCTGTACACTGTACAATGTAACTGAAAGAATATGTTAAAGAAATGTTCCTCTGAATTTTTTCAACAAGTTATGATCAGATAGACATTACAAAGTATAAATCCTGTGCCTATGACCCAGAATATCAAGTACACTTGAGCGATTTTATCAAACCTTGTGACGTATGATTAAGACCTGCTGGTTTGTCACAGAGAAGCAGTGGGATGAAGAATTCATTTTTTGCTCTTTGCTGTTAGAGAGTCAATTCAAGAGTCTCTTGGTATTAGTTCATTTAAGCTTATATTTGGACATACAGTCCCTGGCTACTTAAGCTCTTTAAAGAGAAAATCAATCAGACGATAATTATTGTTTGGATATTTTACAATATGTCTCGGTTTTTCGAAAAAACTCTCTAAGACATGTGATTTAGCCAGAGAAAAACCTTGAGTGATTTCAACAGACTATGAAAATCAAATATGACAAAAACACCTCAAAACGGAAGTTTGAACCTGGTCAAAAAGTTCTTGTTCTTCCGCCAGTTCCTGACAAACCACTCCATGCTCATTACTTTGGGCCATATCCAATCGATAAGAAATCAAGTGATCTAAATTACATCATAATAACAAATGACAGGCAAAAACTAAACAGGTATGTCACAAAAATATGCTTTAGCCATATTTAGATAGGAATAATCCTACTGTAACAAACCTGTCGGAGCAGTCAGTTCAAACCATTATCAAGTAGCGATAGTAAAGCTGAGTTGAGTCAAAATACTGTAAATTCAAAGCTGGCTCGGTCAAACTTCAGAATTCAGAAATCCTTGAGAATCTTGAATCTACAAAGTAGGCACACCTCCAGCCGTCATGTCTGCAACTGTAAGCATGTGAAACAACATCCATACAGACCAAATCCAACAAAAGCGAAATATCTCCGGGAAGAAGTCAAATACCTGCTGGACAATGACTTTATTGAAGCAAGTACAAGTAGCTGAAGTTCACTGTTCATACTTGTGCCAAAATTAGATCATAGTTATCGTATGTGCTAGAACTACAAGAAAGTGAACACTTTAACAAAAACAGACACTTTCCCAATCCCGAGAATTGTCTGTTGCATCGATTGAGTTGGAAAAGCCAAGTATTTGACAAAATTTGATCTATTGAAGGTATTTTGGCAAGTCCCTCTGACGGATCGCGCTCATGAAATATCGGCTTTGTTACACCTACGGATTGTTCCAGTATAAAAGTGATGCCATTTGGAATGAAGAACTCCCGCAACATTCAAAGGATGATTAATGATGTGATATCCGGTCTAGAGGCATATGACGCTTGTCCTGTACAGTGACACCTGGGAGGAACACATCAAACTCACGCGGAAGTTCTTTAAGAGACTGAGCAAAGCAATGTTGACTGTCAACCTTGCCAAATCGAGTTTGGTTGGGCCAGAGCGACTTACCTCGGACATACTGTAGAACAGGGTGAGGTATAACCTGTTGAAGCCAAAATCAGTGCCATTTTCACGTTTTCCCATACCAAATTGCATACAACAACTGATTCGCTTTCTCGGTATGGCTGTTACTACAATAAACTTCTGTCCAAATTTCTCTACAATTACTGAGCCTTTGACTAACTTACTTAAAAAGAACGTAAAATTTGTTTGGTCAGAACAATGCCAACAGGCATTTGATACACTTAAAGCCACACTGCAAAGTGCCCTAGTTTTTGTCTGCACCAGATTTCAATATGCCATTCAAATTACCTGTAGATGTAAGTGATACGGCTGCTGGTGCTTTTTTTATTACAAGAGGATAGTCATGGGATAGACCACATTTTTGCTATTTCTCATGCAGATTTAACAAATTGCAGACAAACAACCCTACAATTAAAAAAGACTTATTATCTTAATATATAAAGTTTACAGCATTTTAAAGTTTACGTTACTTCTTCACTCAACCAATAATAGTTTACATTGATCAAAATCTTCTTGTTTTTCTACAGAAATTAAAAGGCAAAAATCAAGATGGAGTTTTATGTCACAGGAGTTTAACCTTGATGATAGCCATATCAAAGGCACAGACAATTTAATTTCAGACTGTCTCTCTCGTATTTAGAGTTTATTGTTGTTCACACTTTTAAGATCAGATTAGTAAAAGAAAGATTTTTCTTTGAATAATTATCATTTTTGAAGAGGGAGTGTGTTACTTAGGTCATTTTCCCCCACACTCAGGACCTGAGTTTAATTAGTCTAGAACATTCTCAAGGTCACTGTCCCCTCACAACCTTGAATTCGATTAGTCATGTTTGGAATGTTCTGAAAATTTAATTAATGTATAAGGGAGATAAATTAACATCAGTAATTAGCATATCAAAAGTTCTAGATTGTTCTTATATGCTCTTATGTAAACCACATAAATAGGGGACCGGCACAGCTTGCAGGCAGACATTTGGGATCGTGTCTCTTGCGTGTTACTTCAAGACTTTGGACACTCCAGCAGTATTAATTTCAAGACTTTTCAAGACCTTCACTGCCACGCTGGATTTATACTGTGGACTTTGTGCAACTTCAAGCCTGCAAGCCAAAGGACTGTTCATTCATCCGACTGACTGTTACAACTCTGAGACTGGAGCTTTGCCGTCCCAGCTGAGATAAGTAGCCTGTACACTTTTACAGTTTGTATTCTATCCCTTACTTAGCAATTAGTTTAATTTTCGTAATAAATTTCGTTTTATACGGAAACTGTTGAGTTCACCTTTTGTTCGTTTTCTTTCACGTAACACTGTGTTAAAAGAGTGACGTACGCTTGCAGTTTAATTTTCTTTGCAAACATTTTAGGGAGCAATGGTAAGAGTGTACTAGTACTTGGTATTTATGTAAAAGTGAAGCACAGTGCCATTGACTAGTTTTTGTTGCACTATCATGTGAGGGAACCTTTCAAGTACTCCAAAGTAAGAATTTAAATGTTTATAATCAATGCTGTTTGTTTAGGGAAATGAAATGGAATTATTTTGCTTTTCAAATGTATAATTTTGCCTTGCCGATTTCTATCTAGATATCATAGGGATAAAAGTCGCAGGTTTTCCCCCACCATCATACTGAGACCGGCTTTGTGATAAGGCTGGGGGCCAGTTATCACAAGTGGCGCAGAACGTCTTCGCGTGAATGGCACAGTTGAGAAAAAATCCGCTGGACACAATAACAGTTCAACAAAAATTTTATTCATTTATATTCGAAAAGTTACATAACGTGTCTTACACCCGGTGTTCATTTCTTTCATTTTAACAAATCAGACTTTCACTCCATGTTGAAGTGGCATATTTTCTAAACCGATTCTTAAAGGTTTTTAGATATTCCGGCAAGAAATGTTTAGGATGATATCTTGTGTGATGCCATTTAAATTTTTCATTCGTGAGCACAGCATAAAATACAGAAGCGCCTGCCATCACCCCTTCTATAACAACGTACGTATACGCCTGTATTAAAACTTTTGCTGTAATTGGTTTTCAAATCACTTTTGCTTATACTCTCCGTGGCACATTAAGAACTAATTATTAAAGCCAAAGCAGAAAAACACACTTGTGTTTGAATTCCAGGAACAAAAATATTACTTTAATATGTTTCTCTAGACAAGAGAAATTGATTACAAGTCAATTTGTTCACTTACTTAGTTTAAATATGGCTGATTTGTAAGAAAATATTTTACATCTGTCACGCTTGTACTTAAATGGTAGAATATTAAAAGAAATTTTACAATGGCCTCTGACGTCCAGCCCAGTATTGTGTGTTTTCCAGTGTTCATGTTCCTGTTGCCGATAAATAACTTATACCTACAAAAAACAGTTACATTACTACACATTTGTGTTGAGACTTTTGCAGCACACCGGACTGCTTTTAGCGGGCACAATTTACACAACAGATGGACTGACATACATTCGTTGACTCCGTTTGTCTGTGCAGTGCCAGAGGTACCATGCTGTCTAGGTCACCCAGTGTCTTGGAAATACCTATGAAGCAATGTTTTAGATTTTTGTCGGGGGATTTTTATTGCGTCAATTTGTAGTCGCATTACAGGGTAAAAAAAATCACGACCTCTGTAAAGGGCTGTTATATTATAGCTATGTCAATAGCAGTGGATTTTTGTGACCTCATATCTCATATTATTACTGATAATGTATTCAATTTTTCAGCATTGCGGCCCCGCAGCCAACATAACAATACAAGGCTTTTTTTTTTGGAAAACGAAAAAAAGGACTGCTGCATCCTTTAAAATGAGGGAAAGTATGGGATAAACCATATAACACCCAAAAACGATAAATCTTGATAATGGTGCACAATATTGACGATAATGTCTTACTGTACGATTTATCAATTTTTTAGTCCTCCCGCATGCACTCGCGTCTGTCCGTCTGGCTCGCGAGATCGCGCTCAGCATGCAGTCCCCGTCCGATTCGCTGCGTATATATGCAGTACTACAACTACGTTGTTTACAACATGGTTCGCTGCGTAGCCGTATAGGTAAAACAGAACTCGGTACGCTTGCAAACCCTAGACGATACTGGGTTTGACACATGGCATATTATGTATGTCAGTGGCCATGTAAACGATGCAAATGTGAAAGGTTACTCAAACCAGCCATATATGGGTCAACAACGGCATCTGTCATCAATCTTGATCGGCAGTGTCTACGGAAATTACTATAGAGCCATCAAAGTCTCGGTCAGAGGTCAGCTACTGCTAACAATGATGACAACCGTGGACTCTCCGTTGATCTAACATCTCGGCAACCCAGTTCTGATGCAACGACTGTAATTGGAGACAACTTTCATTCATCGTTTTTTTCTCCTTGTCTGTGGTTTCACCTCGCCTTGTTCTCTACATCGCGATGGAGACCCACCATCTGTCGACTGTACCTTTCAAGCTCCCGTTTACGTCGAGTTTTCTCATTCGCCGAAATAAAATAGCTCTTCTCAAGAAGCCATCAAAAATTAAATTTATAGGCATAATTATTAAGGAAATTTAAATATATGAATAACATTGTTGAACTCCGTTGATATCGTTTGCAATTGAATGCTGTACTACTAGCGACATAATAATGATCGTATTGATCAGCTGATACCATGCAGCTCGCTGATCATGCTGATGTCGATGCATGAACATTCCGTTTTTTCTGTGTCTGGCACTTCACCCTGTCGGCCTTTTGAAAGCTGATGTTTCAAGTTCATTATAGACGGTAGAGGATGCAATTCCTTTTCATTTAATTCGAAAAGACATCGTTTTTATTTCCAAATCGAACCGTGAAAGTGCTGCTCATTTTTGTGTTGAACGTGCGTGTTCAGTGCAGTGCAGTGTGGAGTGCGTGTAAATGTATACAGTATACAGAGTCAGGGCCGATCATGCCGGACGACGCTCACTGGCTTCAAACTCAGTTTAAATTTCCTCTTTTATTCGTTTTCTACATCTACAAATTCACTGGCATTGCCAAAACTATAAAATAATAGCAATAATGTACCCCCTTGCGGTCCATAATTGACTCATGCATACTTTGCACCCATAATGTACTCGGTTTCGCCTCTTATATTATGTCGCGCAAAGTTTGCTTTCGTCCATTATGCGCCGGGAGGATACAATTATTGCTTAAATAATAGACGGAAGTTTAGATTTCTTACGTCAATTTGCTCTCTTTTTAGTAGCGCTGACATTGATAGCCATAACTTTTATGACACGATGCTTAACCTCGCAGCTTGTAATGTTTGCTCACGATGCAATTTATTTTGCAAAGTAAAGGAAAGTCCATTTTGAATAGTTAAAAATGATTTCATATTTATTTAGAAAATGTTGTTAGCCAAAAGGTATGGAGTTTCCAATCCAACCTAAGAGCCAACCGGGGTCTTTTTCGGGTCTCATTAGTGTGATTGCAGAGAGGTAAAGTAAACTCATGAATATTACAAGATGTTACAATGTAATTTTTGGCTCTGATTGTCCCAGCTGGCTACGTCTAGATCGTGTGAGAGAAAAGTTGCTATGTTGAAATATAAATAAAAAATGGGCTGTGGAAACTATTTTCACCATTTACTTTATTATGTTAAGTTTTTATGTGATATAAGTTGGGTCGTTGGAACTTTGATCGAAAACGCTATGGCAAACACACCATCTCCATCAAGCATTCATAACCGTATCTTACTCCAGAAGTGAGCTCCTTTAGCACTTCGTTTAAAAGTGCGGTAGTTTTAAAATACTCTAATAAATTATTAATTGCCTTTTCTGGCTCTAACGATCATCAACGCCTGCAAATATCCTTTACCTTTTCATTAGTTAGAAAATTAAACCCACAGCTGAGGAAATCACATCAGTAAAAGAGCAATATAAAGATAGTGTAATCTCTTAAAAATATATCTTTTGTCATGGCTCTTGCATGGATCAGTCTTATGACCTTTATATATCGGTCAACCATTATTTCACCATGCAGTTGGCCTAAAAAGTGGAATCGCTTTAAAACTACTTCTGGTTTCATCAGTCTTGCAAGAATTTTGTTGACTTTTGGATTTGTTGTTTTACATTTGTAATTGATGTGTTAAAAGACTTGAAATGACTGTTGCCCACGTTGAACGAATTTACAATTAATATAGTCCATGATGTCCAATTTGTCGAACAAAGCCACATTGGACCATTTAGTAAACTCCAGTGCTTTCATAATGCAAATTGGTCCAATATTCTCATAGTATAAGATTTTCAACTGGCGGTTCACCTTTTAATATAGAATGTAACATAATTGTAAGAGATTACTTTTTACATTTTATAATGTAAATTCTGTTCTTCAATCATTTGTAATGTCAAAAAAATATTACAATAGAAAACCGGCTTTGGTTTAGTACACATCACTTCGAGGAAGTCACTGATTATACATTTGGAAAAATTCACAAATTATTTCAAATATAAGATACTAAACTCACCTAAGTAGTTGAATTTTCAGTTTATTCTTCGAATTAATCACGGATAGAATTGAATATTTGGTGCTCTTGAAAAGAATCACATGAATTGTTGTGTAATTACTTTGATTACGTAAAAATTCGTCAGAAGCTTTTACTGAATATATATTTTACAAGGACTCAAATGTTTGGGGTTTGAAAGACGCTGAAAAATTCATATAGTACAATTGTTTTTCAGCAAAAAGGACCACTCATATCGGGAGAAAAAACAAAAACAAACCTAAATTAAAAAACCTCAGAAATTTGTCCGAAGTAAAAAAAAAGAAGTTTGAAACACGTTATGAATATTTCAGGCAAATCCACGTACGATGTATCCTATTTCTTTTCCAAATAGGTTGTTTTGGGATTTTAAAATGTTAAAGTATACTTTCATATTTTTCTCTGACAGGAAGGAAATATTCTTGCTGCTCATATAATGAATACGGGGTTCTTCATTGTGAAGTCAAAGCCATTTCAAGACTACTTCATAGTTGATAAACGTGGTTGTGAATATACCAGTCCAATTGACAAACGCTTAAAAATGAGTTTTCCACATAAAGCATTACTAGAACCACTTCAATTTCAACTAACTGTAAGTCTTTGAATATTGTTAACCATTAACTAGTAACTAGATTGTTTTTTTTTTTCAAAATACTAATTGTGCATTTATTGTTTGACAATGCTCACATTTAACATTATAAATAATATATATATATATATATATATATATATATATATATATATATATATATATATATATATATATACCCTTATGTACTTTATGTGGCAACTCATGAAATGCATTTTTCAAGTTACATAATGTAATTCAAGGTTCAAGCAGGTTTGGCGGGGCCCCACCGGTTGCAATGGTTTTAAAGTACTTGCGCAGGTGATACCATGTGCAAAATGTGAGTGTTAGATGGTGCTTTTGGTTCCTCTTAAAAAATTTAGTCTCTCGATAATCGCAGGGTTTTCAGTGAACCAGTATTGCCGCCAAATCCTGCTACTCATCCAAAATACTGTCGGAAACAAGGATGATATTAGAAACAGTTTTTTTAAATGATGTGAAGACTGAAGATTTTTTGAAAAAAAACAATATTGTTTACCAAACCTCATGACCGATAAAAACGCTTTTTAAAAACTTGAAAGTACTCACAACAAGAGTGATACAAGTGAAATTTCAAATAAAATGGTGCTTTGGGTATGGAGTTTCAGATTTTTAAATATCAAATTGGTTATTTTGCAAAATCCAATATTGCGGCGAGGGTTACGTGACCGCTAGCAGTATTATTACTAAGTTTTGAAGACCATAGAACAGCCTCGATACATATCAAATTTCAAATTAACAAGACCCTTTGATCACTAAGGAAAGCCACTTTTATGTTTTCATAAAATTCAATATTACCGCCTGGTCACGTGAAATATTAAAATTCAAAGATCAGGTACCCCACCTCTGAAAAGTTAAGATGCACAGATTTTAAGATGTAGCTGGAAAAGAATTGACGAAAGAGAAAGAAAGAAGGAAAAATCCCCGGGAAACCTATAAGGCCAGCAGATAGGCCTTGGCCCTTTATAAAGGGATAGTTGCTCTACATATAGCCTATATTATTTTTGTTTTTCTCTGTGTTTGGCTATTTGTGTACGTATTAGCCATTGCGAGACCTGGCCGTAATCCGGCTGCGACACTTGCTTTCCTTGCATTCTTGTTTAACTTTTTGCGTTTTAAATGCTGTCAGTGTTTTTTTTTCACACAATAAGAAGACTACAATGTTTATATTTGGGTCATTGTTTTGCGTTTGATTTTGTTTAATAATGTAAAGAAGGTTTTTGCACTTTGGCATTCATTGGTGTGTTGCTAGCACCAGCTGAAATTCCGTTCTTCAACACAAAAAGACAACATGACACATGCTGAACGAATAGGGTTCAAAACACTATCAAGATACACAAAATTCACGATTAAACCATTTGAAAAATAAAGAGGTATAGCAGTCATGAACATAATTTTAAAAAGGGATTACATAAGAGTGTATAAAAGATAACTCGCTGACACAAAGTACTACATAAATCTGAAACAAACCAGCCCTTCTAGACGTAGCGTCTATGGTGTAATAATACACAACATGATGAAGCTATACAGGCAATCGGCAAATCCCTAATTAAACCACAAAACACCAACAAACAATCAACAAACAACAATTCATGCACCACCAACAGAATACTATGCTACTTATTATTATATATATAAAAAAACATTTGAATTTAACAACGAGTTCAACAAGCAAACATGTTGGTGTAGTATGGGATCGCCTGCTTCACCCGAAATTGCTGATATCATTTCACGAATTGACAATGAAAATCAATCTGAACAAAAATATCGCTAAAGCTTTGATTCAGAGAGGACAATTTCCTAATCTCTATAGGGACACAACACCAAACCCACGAATCCTTCACAATAATCACAAAAATGCATCCAACCATCAATTTAGTTTTACAGTGCTGCACATGAAATAACATATCTTGACCTAGTTATTTACAAAGGTAAATGATGCAAAAACGATATCATACTAGACTCTAGGACGTACATAAAACCAATAGATACATTGCAGTTCTCACATAGAGAATCAGACCACCTAAAATCTACCTGTAGAGATCTGTTACAACCGATAACATTGTAAGTAACTGATAACATATCAACAAATTTATTGTTAAGTTATCAATTAGCCGATAGCGTATCAAAGAACTAATAGCTTATCAAATCAACTATTAACGTATTCTATCGAATGATTCATGGAGATAGACCTCTCATTGATCGATCGATCAATCATTTGACAGATCGATCGAACAACTCATCGATTGATCGATAGATCGATTATTGATCGATCGATCGATCTATTGATTCAATTATGAAATTTTGATCGACTTATCGATTCACAGATCGATTAATAAATCTGTACATCGATCAGTCGATCGATAGATATAGAGATAAATTGATTAACTGATAGATAGGCAGATCTATACCCGTATCAAATCAACTCATAACGTAAGACAAGTGAACAATAACGTGTCAAAATAACTGAAGACGTATCAAATCAAACAATAATGTAGCCAAGTAGGAGAATAAAGATTATTATCATATACCCATGCCCATATTGCTTGATCCTAGTGAAATGTCAGCCGTGATATTTCATGGTAAACGTCACCGGTTTTGGCGTTTTCCCGAACTACATGCAGTTTGTTGGTAAATAACGTAAACAAACAAAATGGCTAACGCTCTCCGCCTGCGAAGCGATGTTGCCGACGTATAAAATTTAAGGGCTTCGAGGAACACAGGTATTTCTGGTTGCCAAATGCGGAAATAATATGTTGAGTCTTGTAATGTTTTTTCCCATGGTTTCCCTGTTAAAGTTCTCGTATTTTAGGAAAAGCTCTAGCAAACATTCTGTCAGTCCCACAGCTCTGGTGCTGTGCATGGTCTATTCTCGAACAGGTAGTGAGCGCATGGTGTGACAGCGATGCAGCGCGCGACGACGGGTAAACAAACAAACTGGCGGTCCCCTCCGCGCGAGCTCCCTGCCGTACGACAATCGAGCGTGATCGAAATAAGGATAGACTTAAAGCTGAGGATAGTTTTGGATCGGTTACATTGTGTAAAAACATATTGCACCTTAAAAGTTCCTCCTGTATGAAATTTTTGTATCCCTGTGTCTTTTTTCTAGGGTTCATTGAGATATGGAGGACTTGCAGCGATGTCGCGTATGACGTTTACTTCGTTGTATACTTTATGAATGAAGCCTGATCACAGAAATATTCCGATCTTTATGCGCAAGGCGTATTAAAGTAAAGCCTCAAAATCTAAGGTTTTCGTACTATTAGTAAAATTATGGGCATGGGTATATGATAAATCGGTTATTACCCAATATCGCCTTTTCCTGTGTCGTATCAGCACAAGTGTCATATTTGCTGCGTCAGACACTCGACTTCGTCTCGTGTCTGACACAGCACAAATGACACTTATGCTAAAACGACACAGGATCAGACGATATTGGGTAATAACCTCTAAATATCAATTAATAATGTATCGATCAACCGATAAAGTATCGATGAACCGATAAGGTATTAATCAATGGAAAGTAGCTTAATATAAATGAGTGTTGTATCTTTCGATATTGCATAATCAAATAGTTACACCTTCAGAGTTACATGTACTTGGGGTAAAATCTTTTTGTGATATTACTATGGCGTCACGAATACGATTACATAAATTTCGGAAATGATGTTAGTAGTACATGAGACGGTATAGACCACTTTGGAAGTTAGGGGGCCCTATTACTGTCATGGCCGACTGGTAGAAATGTACGTCTCCTAGGTGATGAAAAAGACCCCCTAGCCTAGTGAAAATATACATAGGCCTAGACCACTTTGGAAAGATATAGACCACATTTTTGCCTGGGCTTATAGATCAATTTTAAAAAGATACAGACCACTTTTAAAAAGATATAGATCACTTTTAAAAAGATATAGACCACTTTTGAAAAGATATAGACCACTTTTTGCCTGGGCTTATAGATCACTTTTAAAAAGATATAGATCACTGTCATGGCCGGCGGGTACAAACATACGTCTCCAAGGTGATGAAGAGTACCCCTAACCTAGTGAAAATAGATGGGCTCGATCACTCTGTGCAAGGGCCAGGCCTGTATATACGAGTGTTTTTTGTTTTGTTTTGTTTTTTCGCGGAGATGCACAACTTGGAGTCGAACAAGAAATGTAGGAATGTGGCACATAGGTTATTTGCTTCAGAAGTTAAAAAACTTGGGAAGGTAGCGCACTACCTGGCCCTGATTTGATGAAGATAAATCCTATGGCTGCTTTTGGAGCTTATTCACAGCAGGGTAGTGATGTACACCGTACGTACGGGAGTCACATTGGATACGAGCGAGTCTTCCCGACTTTGCTGCAAATAACAGGGAACAATTGACATTCTTTGCAGTCGGCATGGACGATAAGATGTCAAGAGATAATGTGGTAAGTTCATTTGCTATATATTTAATTAATTTTCATTTTCTTCGATCTAATACATGTATTTTTTGTTCTATGTTGATATGCAGTATCGACCCGACCTGGCTTCGTCTGTCAAACAAGCGGGGAGGGGGCGCCGGAGCATGTACATTCATGATTTCAACAGTTGTATTGATATATTATCATTCTGTAACATTCGATAAAGCAGTAGGTAGTATGAGAAATGTGAAATTTTGCTTTTAAAATGTAAACTAAAGGAGCGATGCCGTACTGTACCGCACCGTCCAGTGTACGCGGCACTAGCGCAGGCCACTGGAGGCATACAGTGCATGTTGTCCGTGAACACGTTACACTTAGCGACGAATACGAGTTGAAGGAAGAGGTTGAAAACAGTGTTTAATTTTATAATTTTTCAAGTTCATTGGATCAAATCTATCAATTTTTAAAGAGAACTGACATATCCATTACGGTAGTCGATAGAATAACATCGTTTTGCAAGCGCTAGGAGTAACGCGAGTGATACCGTCCGTATGTACTAATGACCCGCGAGATAATAATAATACTGTTTGCGTTCGATCGTCCGGTACTCGCGTAAATCATGGAGTGAAAAATGTGATGATTTCATAAGTACGGTACTAATTTTTATCCACTCCTTGCCTTCTCAAAAGAATAGGAGTGAATCCCTTTCATCGGCGATGATTTAGAGTGAAAATTGTTGTAAGGAAGAGTGTTTTATCCGCCGATTTTCATGGAAAGAAAATGGTGGAATATGTCGATCTGCAGTGCATGCAATGCAGTCGACCGCCGCGCTGCCAAAATCAGAAAATAACCCAGCATAGAACAAAGGGTAACCTGTCAATCATCCAGGGGCCCCTGTGAAATTGTTACAATGTTTCAGTTGTTCCATTCGACATCACACCAGCTGACATCGCGATCGTTCTGCATTGTGCCGAGTTTGTTTACAACTAACTAGAAGGCCTCCGTAGGGCTATCTTTCCACTTCTGCAATTCTGTGTCCATAGAAATTGTATAACCATTTCAGTCGGATTGAAAGTCAGAAGTCACTCACAATCTGCAGTATCTGTTCAACCCGTGAAACAGTGATAGTTTGTATTCAACACCACACGTACACCGTCTTGGTTTCATGTACACCAGAGAGGGAGCGATCGTGTGGTTACTTGTCCATCAATGCCTCTTAACTACCCTTAGGCTTATAAAACTGCATTTACTATAATGACAGGAAAACAAAATTAATGAAATATCACAGAAGCAGGACTGCTGACGCTTAAAATGTTTGTTTCGGTGGTTAAACTGTTGGCGTATAACCACTCCCGTGATGTCATTCTACAGGTCATGCCATGTACTATAACACGCTGCGCCGATGGGGCTACGCTACGGGTCCGGAGCTAATCGATGTGCAGGCTAGGTCGAAGTCAATGTTCTGTTTTCTATACCTTTGATGGTGCATACATGAGAAAGTCTGGCCTATTTTGAAAATTGGGTCCTGTATCGAATCGTGATGTTAAGTTATCGCGGCGATGTTGAAACTTTACAACAATTTCTTTTGATAAACATGCGGCACGGCACTGCACGTGCACCGCGCGCAGTGAACCTGTGCGATCTTTGGCTAAAAGAAAGGGGGGACCGCTTTAAGCAAGCAAAAGAAAAATAAATCTGCCCTCTTCTAATCTTACTGTTGAGTAGGAGGACACGTCCAGCAATTTTCTAAACTGCTTTAAGAAAGAAAATGGAAGCTGTGCATGGGCTACAACTGGAAGCACATACTTTGTAAACAGACGCAACATGTCACATACACGCCACTAGGTCAGTGTCTTGCAAGGGAGAGAGACTTTGTAACAAATTTTTGGTCGACAGTCACTCAGTGTGCGTGATCGGAAACTTTCTATGCACAAAGTCCGCGTTGTATGCTGTATCTGAGTCTATCGTTTATTATGGCTGTCGGCCGGGGCATTCGAAATCGGCCGCTGTTTTGATGTCATTTTAAACGTCTCCTATCTGATCTACCGTCTGGTTATAAATGTTCACAAACTTCGTTTGTTCTTAAAATTGAATGTGTTATCCTGATAAAGTGGTAAACTGTACAATCACAATTTCTTGAACAAGTTACAATGTCAGACGTGATTTCTTTTTTCACGCAAAGTAGTAAGCAATAAGCAAACGCCTAGCTGCCCAGTTTTTACTTTTGTTCTGCGTTGAGTTCAAAGTTCATTGACTTTAGCACCAAATGTAAGGTGACACTGAAACACAAAGGAAATTATGCCACGGTGTTTGGAATGAGAGCTTGCATAGTTAACAAGCAATTGCTACTATATCACCTTGTTTATACTTGTTTTAAATTCTGTTTCAGACCTGTGTTCCTAAGGTTAAAAAAAAAAATAATAAACCTATGAAAATGATGATAACTGTGAAAGTTAAAATAAAGTGACTAATCAAACAAAAATCTAAGAGACTTTACACACTGCCTTCGAAAATAATTAATCCAAGACATATTGACTTCACAATACTTTAATCTTAGACCACTGAATCAGTTCAAATGAACTAAATTGACTTTGTTTATTGCATATCAAAAGATAAACCTGAAAATGCATGTTTTGCCGTGTTACCGAGTAAAAAGGCATGAAAGGTGCAATTTAAAAACAAACAAACTGTTGATCTGTCATGTTCAATTTCAAATTCAATACTTGAAGTTAAAGGGAGAAAATGTACCCTCTTCTTTCTTTGTTTTCATTTGCAAATATGAATCACATACATTTAAAGACTATAGAAAGTGTCTGAAATATACAACTACAAGTCTTACAAACAGAATGATAAGAATACTTTTGCAAAAATATTGATCAGGGGATTTTTTTTCAAATTATCAAACTACCCATAAGCAGATGAATTTGAAATCCACTGAATTTGATGTGTTGGAAAGTATTCTTTAAAAACATTTTACAGTGAATTGCTGGAATACACATGAAAATTGTGAAAACATTTCACTACACTACACTGATTCAGTGGTCTAAGATTAAAGTATTGTGAAGTCAATATAGTCTTGGATTAATTATTTTCGAAGGCAGTGTGTAAAGTCTCTTAGATTTTTGTTTGATTAGTCACCTTATTTTAACTTTCACAGTTATCATCATTTTCATAGGTTTATTATTTTTTAACCTTCGAACACAGGTCTGAAACAGAATTTAAAACAAGTATAAACAAGGTGATATAGTAGGAATTGCTTTTTAACTATGCAGCTCTCATTACAAACACCGTGGCATAATTTCCTTTGTGTTTCAGTGTCACCTTACATTTGGTGCTAAAGTCAATGAACTTTGAACTCAACGCAGAACAAAAGTAAAAACTGGGCAGCTAGGCGTTTGCTTATTGCTTACTACTTTGCGTGAAAAAAGAAATCACGTCTGACATTGTAACTTGTTCAAGAAATTGTGATTGTACAGTTTACCACTTTATCAGGATAACACATTCAATTTTAAGAACAAACGAAGTTTGTGAACATTTATAACCAGACGGTAGATCAGATAGGAGACGTTTAAAATGACATCAAAACAGCGGCCGATTTCGAATGCCCCGGCCGACAGCCATAATAAACGATAGACTCAGATACAGCATACAACGCGGACTTTGTGCATAGAAAGTTTCCGATCACGCACACTGAGTGACTGTCGACCAAAAATTTGTTACAAAGTCTCTCTCCCTTGCAAGACACTGACCTAGTGGCGTGTATGTGACATGTTGCGTCTGTTTACAAAGTATGAGCTTCCAGTTATAGCCCATGCACAGCTTCCATTTTCTTTCTTAAAGCAGTTTAGAAAATTGCTGGACGTGTCCTCCTACTCAACAGTAAGATTAGAAGAGGGCAGATTTATTTTTCTTTTGCTTGCTTAAAGCGGTCCCCCTTTCTTTTAGCCAAAGATCGCACAGGTTCACTGCGCGCGGTGCACGTGCAGTGCCGTGCCGCATGTCTATCAAAAGAAATTGTTGTAAAGTTTCAACATCGCCGCGATAACTTAACATCACGATTCGATACAGGACCCAATTTTCAAATAGGCCAGACTTTCTCATATATGCACCATCAAAGGTATAGAAAACAGAACATTGACTTCGACCAAGCCTGCACATCGATTAGCTCCGGACCCGTAGCGTAGCCCCATCGGCGCAGCGTGTTATAGTACATGGCATGACCTGTAGAATGACATCACGGGAGTGGTTATACGCCAACAGTTTAACCACCGAAACAAACATTTTAAGCGTCAGCAGTCCTGCTTCTGTGATATTTCATTAATTTTGTTTTCCTGTCATTATAGTAAATGCAGTTTTATAAGCCTAAGGGTAGTTAAGAGGCATTGATGGACAAGTAACCACACGATCGCTCCCTCTCTGGTGTACATGAAACCAAGACGGTGTACGTGTGGTGTTGAATACAAACTATCACTGTTTCACGGGTTGAACAGATACTGCAGATTGTGAGTGACTTCTGACTTTCAATCCGACTGAAATGGTTATACAATTTCTATGGACACAGAATTGCAGAAGTGGAAAGATAGCCCTACGGAGGCCTTCTAGTTAGTTGTAAACAAACTCGGCATAAGTCCCATTGCAGAACGATCGCGATGTCAGCTGGTGTGATGTCGAATGGAACAACTGAAACATTGTAACAATTTCACAGGGGCCCCTGGATGATTGACAGGTTACCCTTTGTTCTATGCTGGGTTATTTTCTGATTTTGGCAGCGCGGCGGTCGACTGCATTGCATGCACTGCAGATCGACAAATTCCACCATTTTCTTTCCATGAAAATCGGCGGTTAAAACACTCTTCCTTACAACAATTTTCACTCTTAATCATCGCCGATGAAAGGGGTTCACTCCTATTCTTTTGAGAAGGTAAGGAGTGGATAAAAATTAGTACCGTACTCATGAAATCATCACACTTTTCACTCCATGATTTACTTCAGTACCGGACGATCGAACGCAAACAGTATTATTATCTCGCGGGTCATAAGTACATGCGGACGGTATCACTCGCGTTACTCCTAGTGCTTGCGAAACGATGTTATTCTATCGACTAGCGTAATGGATATGTCAGTTCTCTTAAAAATTGATAGATTTGATCCAATGAACTTGAAAAATTATAAAATTAAACATCGTTTTCAACCTCTTCCTTCAACTCGTATTCGTCGCTAAGTGTAACGTGTTCACGGACAACATGCACTGTGACATGTGTATGCCTCCAGTGGCCTGCGCTAGTGCCGCGTATACTGGACGGTGCGGTAGAGTACGGCATCGCTCCTTTAGTTTACATTTTAAAAGCAAAATTTCACATTTCTCATACTACCTACTGCTTTATCGAATGTTACAGAATGATAATATATCAATACAACTGTTGAAATCATGAATGTACATGCTCCGGCGCCCCCTCCCCGCTTGTTTGACAGACGAAGCCAGGTCGGGTCGATACTGCATATCAACATAGAACAAAAAATACATGTATTAGATCGAAGAAAATGAAAATTAATTAAATATATAGCAAATGAACTTACCACATTATATCTTGACATCTTATCGTCCATGTCGACTGCAAAGAATGTCAATTGTTCCCTGTTATTTGCAGCATGGTCGGGAAGACTTGCTTGTATCCAATGTGACTGCCGTACGTACGGTGTACATCACTACCCTGCTGTGAATAAGCTCCAAAAGCAGCCATAGGATTTATCTTCATCAAATCAGGGCCAGGTAGTACGCTACCTTCCCAAGTTTTTTAACTTTTGAAGAAAATAACCTATGTGCCACATTCCTACATTTATTGTTCGACTCCAAGTTGTTCATCTCCGCGAAAAAAAACAAAACAAAACAAAACACACTCGTATATACAGGCCTGGCCCTTGCACAGAGTGATTGAGCCCATCTATTTTCACTAGGTTAGGGGTCTTTCATCACCTTGGAGACGTATGTTTGTACCCGCCGGCCATGACAGTCATCTATATCTTTTTGAAAGTGATCTATAAGCCCAGGCAAAAAGTGGTCTATATCTTTTCAAAAGTGGTCTTTTTTTTTTAAAAAAAGTGATCTATATCTTTTTAAAAGTGGTCTCTATCTTTTTAATATTGATCTAGAAGCCCAGGCAAAAATGTGGTCTATATCTTTCCAAGTGGTCTAGGCCTATGTATATTTTCACTAGGCTAGGGGGTCTTTTTCATCACCTAGGAGACGTACTTTCTACCAGTCGGCCATGACAGTAATAGGGCCCCTAACTTACCCAAGTGTTCTATACCGTCTCATGTACTACTGCGGTTATTATAAGTATTCCTGCTGGATGAATTCAAGGTACAACACACACGTTAGTGCCTTCATCCATAAATTTATTTTCAGTTTGGAGGACTTAGAAGAAAATTTTCAACATGACTGATTAATTTTGTTTTATTTACAACTTGAGTATATCAAAATGACAATAAGTCTTCTCAATGACACTCTCATCCTGGTACTGAATTACAGGTAAATCTGGATTTATTTGAATCTTGAAAGATTATGAGCGTGAACCCACCATAGAACTAATGAAACTAGAATTAGACATGCAGACAGATTTGGAGCTTGAGAAATGGCATTAGAAAAAGAAAAGTTAAGAATAGAATTAGAAATGAAAGAAAGGAAAAGGGGAAAATTAGAAATGGAAGAAAGACAGAGAGAGACGGAGAAAGAAAAAAGGAGGGGAAAGACAATTAGAACAACATCAACAAAGGTTAGAAATGAAACGTTTGACGGTCAGGAAATTTCACCAGACAACATTACTAAACATTTCAGCTTAGTCCCGCCTTTCCAAGTAAAAATGTTCACAAATATTCCCTTCATTTTGAGAAAACTGCTCAGAGTCTGAATACGCCTAGAAAGTCCTTGTCCAAGCTTTTGCACAGTGCTTTCGTTGGTTGGGCCAGAGAAATTTACATTCAGTTGTCAGTAGAGCAGTCTTCATATTATGATACTCTGAAGGAGTCAATCATCAAGGGCTATGAGTTGGTGACATGAAGGTTGCCGTTAGAAATTCAGGGATTTTGAGAAATCGAAGGATCAAACTTATGTTGACTTCGCTCGCACAAAGGAACAACTGTTCGACCCTGTGGTTTATTATAAGAAAACAATTCAGAATCAAGAAAGGTGAGGCAGCTTATATTGATTGAGGAATTGAAAGGGTGTATTCGAAGTGGCATTCCGATATTTATAAGTGATCAAAAGGCAGATATAAGTGAACAAAAGGCAGATATGTTAGAGGTTGCTGCATGTTTTGCCGATGATTATTGATTGACCCCAAAAAAATTCATTTGTCAACAAACCACCCCCAGTCCTTTTCATCCGAAACAGTGCAGGAAAATTTAACTCCTACTTTTCATCCAAGAATGTCCAAAAGGAAGTAGAAAATCAAATGACAACAGTCCACATAGTTCAAGTGATACTCCTACCTCATCAGATCCCAAGTCTCAATGCCCTTCTTGTGGACAATTGTGTACAGTTTCTTTTAGTTATTGTAAGAAAGACGGTCCTTTAATGTCAGATTGTATAAAATTGAAAAGAAAAGTTAACATGGTGGCCAGAGTGGTTAAAGTGGATTTAAGCCCACTGGCTTTATTTCTTCATCATCTCCATTAGAGTCTAATAATGTGTGCAACACATTTTCTGAACATTTTAAAGCCCTCTTATCCAAAGACCAATTTTTCTCAAGATAGTTATGGCTGTTTTTGAACCTTTTATTCAGGGAGTGATTTGTCTTCTGCTACCCCTGTCCAAATTTTAAGAGATACCGGGGCTTTCCAGCTTAGTTTGTTGCAAATACCCTGTCGTTTTCTGAAAAGTCATTTTTAGGTTCTGAAGTTCTTATTTAGGGGTAGATTGTAGTGACTACATTCCTGTTCCTCTCCATGATCTCTTTTTCTCTTCAGACTTTGTATCTGGACCTGTGACTTTAGGTATTAGATCTTTTTACCTTCTAAAGGAATTCACCTTCTCCTTGGAAACGATCTTGCTGGGGACAAGGTCAATACTAATCCATTCGTGACCGATAAACCTGGTTAAGATCAGGATCCTGGGTGATTAAGCAGGAAATTCCGGAATGTGTCCTGCATGTGCTGTTACTCGAACCATATCAAAGAAAACTTCTAAGAATCAAAATAGTGTCGAAAATGACGTCTAAAGATGTTGACTTAAATGTCACCTTGCCCAGTCAGCTGTGTGATGCGGATCATTTCGTTCTCCCCAGTGGATTTGAAACTTCCAGTAAAACTTCTGCTGACCAAAGCCAGACATTTTCTCGATCAAATCTTATTGCAGAACAACACAAAGACCCAGAGATTTGGTATTCGTTTGAGAGGTTTGTTGACGATGCTAAAACTGAAGGTAATCCTGTTTGTTATTATACAAAGTATGGTATTGTTATGCGTAAATGGAGACCTCTGGATGTCTTTGATGATGACGATTGGGCTATAACACATCGATTGTCTCTTCAATCCTATTGTGCTGAAATATTGCACCTTGACCATGCCTCCCCCCCCGGGCCTGTTCATTTAGGGCTTAGAGACACCTATCATAAAATTCTCAGTCATTTTTATTGACCTAATATCAGGCATGATTTAGCACATTTCTGTAAGACTTGTCACACATCACAAATGTTAGGAAAACCAATCCAGACCATTCAAAAGGCCCCTTACAAACATTTCTGCATTTCAAGAACCATTTAGTAGGACACTCATAGACTGTGTTTGGCCCCTAACAAAAACATAATCAGTACATGATGACAATAATGTGTACATCTACTCGCTTCCCAGATTCCATATCACCATGAGGATTTGAACGGTTAAGAAGGGCTTGACAACCGCAGTTTCTGAGTAGTTGAGATTCATTACGTATTCATGGTGACCCCTGGCCAGCTGTCAATATCTTTGGGGGCTTTTGTCTTTTGGCCTGCTTTGCATATGCGTCGTTGGACACGACCTGCCAATCACTCAGGTAGTCAATTAAACTATTAATTGACTGCTTACCGACCCAATTAACACTATCTAGCAGTATCAGTCATATTTTAATCGTGTGGCCCGGGTGGGCACAACGTAGGAACGCGTGTATTTCTATATGTACGTTTCACTTGTGGTGTTGTTTGTACCATCGTGCGTTTGAAGTCATCGTTTCACCTACAGTATTACCTTCAAGGTGACAGGCTTACTATTAATGTTCAGTATCATGGCACCGAGTTCTGCCACAGTGAAAACCACCTGTTTTGCCTATTAATTACTGCCCGTCGCTGCCCGTCCTGAATGTAGCCTACTATACAGTAATCAGTCAATATATTATACCCCGCGCCTTATACTTTTTATATAAACTTATAAAATCATAGTCCAAGCCATAAAATTGTTGACTTTCGATTTGATATGCATGCTGATCGTTGTATCGCACTGGCGCATCCATGTTTACTTGCCCCATAAGCTTACTACTCTGCAAAGGGTGAGTAGATGGAATTCCTGGGCCAAAATGAACACCGGGGCAAAATTTTTTGTGAAAACATAAATCATTTATCAGTTTTGATATATATTCCTCAATTGTAATTTGATCAAAATTGAGACCACATTCATGCAGACTGTCCATGTTCGCACACACCGGCAACCACCAGTGAATATCAGCATCAGTGGCATAACTATCGGGTCGAAAATCGATCGGTGGTTTGGGGACCTGGACTATGATTTTATAAGTTTATATCACAAGTAAATGTTGTGGAATATTAAGATATCGACCTATTACTGTATTGAAAAGGCCACTTTCGTGACGGGCAGTGCTAGAAGAATGACGGGCAGGGACGGCAGTATTAGTAGGACCGTTTCTTTGAATACATGTTCGATATTAAGTGACGGTCAAACTTTTGGGTGGTGCGCGTGACCGGCGGCACTGACACAACTGGGTTGACAAGCAGATAATTTAGGTTTTCGTTCAGTATTGTTACCATTTGTCAATTGTGGGAAACACTGACGGAAAACCAGAGAAACGGTCCCGCTCCGTGGACAGCCCCGAGACGGGGACGGCCACACTTGTGGTGTTGTTTGTACCATTGTGCGTTTGAAGTCCTCGTGTCATCTACAGTATTACCTTCAAGGTGACAGGCTTACTATTAAAGTTCGTATCATGGCACTGAGTGTGTTATATTTCATGATGTAAATCACACAATGTTTTATGTATATATATATATATATATATATATATATATATATATATATATATATATATATATATATATATATATATATATATATATATATATATATATATATCGCAAGGATTAATTTTCGCTTTTTTTGCCCTCGCGAAGTTTGCGAAAATTTCTCGTTCTGAAAAAATTTCCGGCCACAGTATCATTGAACCCACTCATTTTTTTTCTGGGTGACCTGTGACCAAATGTACGCAATAGTGAAGTCGATCATACGGGGAAAGAAAGGAGTATTAAAAGCAAAGTTCTGTTCGTCTATGTCCGTTCATTGTCAAAGTCAAGGCAAGATGGTGATCCTGAATGATTTCATGGCCATTGGGCGATATGAACTTTGATTTACTCTGCAGTGTGTCTACGTCTGGTGGATACACAAACATTACGACACTATTGTCAGGGTAGGTACTTAATTATGACTGACCGAGAAAAAAAAGGATTTAAGACCACAGTCCGAGTTTCTAGAAAAACTAATTGGGACATGAATTGGATTCATGAATCAATTTTGTTGAGCTTTACAAGCTGTCTGGTTTCACGGCTTATTGTGCACGGCCGCGTCTTTGCTCTTGCCATCATGTCATTGAACTTGTAAATGGACGCATCAATTTAAACACTTTCTATGAATGTTCTGTAAGTTCATGGTCAAACACCGATCTTGTTGTGGCACACTGAACATGAGAAGAAAAAAACTGCCGATGTGATGATCGGTTTCGGAGCACGCAATAAATTTCCACAAATTAACAAGTGTGTGTCATTTATTTTGACAAGTGTGCGTAACTTTCCATCATTCTATTGTGGTGAAGGCGTTGTCATGTAACTCGTCAACTGCCGAAACTGCGGGCGCCGGGGCGGGGAGATGTTAACATAGTACAACAACAGAGTTATTTCTAATTGGTCAAACAATGTTTAAAAGAGGTCGTAATTGTAGGAGAGATATCAGTTTGGTCAGCACAACTATATCATCAACACCACCAGAATGCCTCCCAAGAAAGTAATCATCCGTGGCCTACTGGCAGTCGGCATGCGCCACTATCGCAGTGGGCGATCCCTTGGAGTTGGTGAAGTTTTCGAGCTCACTAGAGATGCGGCCTGCCTGTACGACAGGAATGCCATGTCCATTACATTAGGTGGCCTTAAAGTAGCCAGCCTAAAACCAGATGCTGCAAAGCTGATGGCAGAAATCATGGATACACAGTTGCAAATGGCAAGATCTTTTTGAAAGTCAAGAAGAGCGTGTTCTTCCATTCCCGAAGAAGTGGCGTTGCGCAAGAGTGCGATGGATGGGCTTCTCAAACCTTCCTTACCTAAAATTCTGATTAAAGCCACCTATCTCCTAGGGCCCACTACTTTTCAACCCCGATCTTACAAATTTTAACTCGCATCTGAACATCTCAGACAAATGCTAATTTTTTGGCAATAACCGACAAGATGACAATTTTTTCTATTAGTTGGAGATTTGTCACGATTACTTTTAACAGGCCTTCAACATTCAATGCTGAAAAATTATGACGGAAAACCAGAGAAACGGCCCGCTCCGAGAACAGCCCAACGGCAGGACGGCCACACGTCAAAAACGGCCTAACATTGAAGTTTGGCACCGCAACTTAACCCGCCTCACTACAAAATAAAAGCCTCCCTTCCGACCCTTGAAAACTTAGATTTTTATCCATACATTTATCTTAACAATTATATTTTATATGGGTGGCACAGCACGGGAGACGCTAGATCAAGTAAACCAAAGTGAGCTTTGTGTCTCCGCACCCGAGCCCTGACGCCAGGATTGCTGTCAAAACTAAGCTACATTTTTTGCTATTACTGTTTTATTGAAATTCGTTTGCCGGGTACGAGCAGGCTTTGTCATCGCAAAGATTCACGTGCTGCCGCGGGGCCGTTTTCTCGGACGTGGCGTGGGGCCGTTCTCACTTGTTACCTTATGACGCATATCAATAGCGGGCACTTAGGTTTTGGTCAAGGTACTTGGCAATTTGTTCGAAGTTTGAGCCCAGAACTATAAAACAAATAACTTCAGGGATAAAAACAGCAATACCGCCACCGCTACCCCCAAAATAAATCATAATCATCATCAACAACACATTAACAAAACGGGTAGACATAAAAAGCCAAAAAATGGTGTTTGGATGCCGAAGATGGCTCTTGCCATATAAAATCACTGACAAACAGTAATTGAAAAAAAAGACAAACAATGTAAAGGACGGGCGCATGTGACGAGACAGCATATCACATTTTTTAAACTGTACAATATCAACTTTCCTCGCACTTTCGGTCGTGTAAACACTTGGGGAGCCATTGAACTCTTCTCTTCTCTTCTACCATAGACAGTTCTCGCTATACTGTCTATGTTTCTAAAAATTAAGTCATCTGCCACTTTGAAATTTCTGTAGACTCATCTTTTCAATCGAAAGTCGGGCGATTCCATGGTTTTTAGTGGCAATCAAGTGTACGTCAAGCTTTAGGAATGTGGTTACGTTCGCAATGTTTTATTCGAAATTATTTATTCTAGGGCAAATGCACATAATTTATGCCGTTGGAAATACTGGCCGCTCATAAACAAGACAATAAACTCAATATGTGTGCATCTTTACTTTTATTGTCAAAGTGCCAACGACACCCACAAAATACAAAATAGTTCAGTCCAGGTATTTGCAACTCTGCCATCCGACTGGTCAACAGGAAATCAACCATAGGTGTCACTTATCAACATCGTGAAGGTACTCCTCCCCCTATACCACTGGCGATCCCGCCCTCAAGGCACTACACTCATTCGACCAAGCATTGTTATTGCATTTCCTGCATAAAATTAACAGCGAGGTCAACCAGTCAAACCCTCTTGGCATTTCCTGGCATGACTGAAAAATATAACGAGAAAAACCATAGTGAAAGCTTCACTTTCTTTGGCCTTCCTAAATGTGTCCAGTCCGGTCAACATTCCAATTTTACGTCTGGAATTTTTTCTAAAAACCATGGATCGGCTAGGCATCAAACAGTATAGGTCATCCGCCTACACACACGAAAGTCAGAGTGTTCTCGATATATTTCGTCAAACCTTGAAAAATATGAAAACGACCTACTGTTTTGACGCAGCTAAGAAGAGGGATGATTCATTTTCTGGTCTTTGCTGTTAGAGATCAACTCAAGAGTCTCTTGGTTTTAGCCCATTTGAGCTTGTATTTAGACATAGAGTCTGTGGCCCACTTAAGCTCTTTGAAGAGAAATTTCTCCAGGAAGAAGCCAAATATCTGCTGCATAATGACTTTAGTGAACCCAGTAAAAGTAACTGGATGTCGCCGTGCATATTTGCGTCAAAAGTTGATTAAAATTGCCATATGTGCACAAACTACAGAAAATGAACCCTCTTAAAAAGACAGACACTTCCAATTCCGAGGATTGACGACTGCATCGATCGAGTCAGAAAAGCCGGGTATGACAAAATTTGATCTACTGAAGGTATTTTGGCAAGTCCCTGTGACGGATCGTGCCCGTGATATCCGCCTTTGCTACACCAGACGGATTGTCCATTCGGAATGAAGAACACTCCGGCCACATTCCAATGGATGATTAACGACGTCATATCCGGACTATAAAGATGCGACACTTATGTCAACGATTCTATACTGTATATTGGCACCTTAGAGGAACGCATCAAACTCATGCGAGAGTTCTTTGAGAGACTCTTACATATATGATTGGGACGAACCATTCTATTTGTAGGTGGTGTTAAAATTCGATAAATAATATTTGTTTTGGTAATAGTGCTGAGCTAGTAATCCTTTCACTCTATCTGAGGATTGCAAGATGCATGAAACTTAAGTAATAGATTTCATTACTTTGTACTTGAAGTATATATATCTATATAATATATATATATATATATATATATATATATATATATATATATATATATATCCCATCAATAGACATATCGATAGATGTACCGATTGAGTAATTGTCTTATCTATGTATCTATCTATCTATCAATCGTTAATTAATTGATAAGGTATTAGTTTATTTGATACAGTATTGGTTGACTTTGCTTCGATATCAGTTGTTTTGATGTGCTAGTGATTAATTCGATACGTCTTCTGTAAATTTGTTCATACATTATCGGTTGGGAACATATGCTATGTTATCGGTAAATTTATGCTACGTTATGAAGTTTTTTGCTGCTTTGATACGTTGTCAGTTAGTTACCACATCATCGGTTGTAACAAGGCCTTATTAAAGGTGAAACTTTAGGGCATATGAGGAGAACTTTAAAAACAAAGTCAAAACATTTCGTTGAAAATTACTTCAGCGAGGATATTTACGGTAAGAAATATCAAACATCAATACAGAAAATATATTATGCAGCACGAACAACACAATTAACGTAAACAAACACACAACAACATTACAAATAAATTTATATTTACTACCACGTAAAATCCACTTTTCAAAACAAAAGGCGTCAAACAAGCATCACTTAAGGACTGGGATGAAATGGAATAAGATTAAATACTTAAGACTCTATTCAAGTTAAAACGCATCATCGGATACAAAAGAAATCAAAACATAAGCGATCTCACTAATAAATTCCAAAGTACACAAACTTACAGAAATTTGCGAACAGACCCAAACACAACAAACTAATCCATATATAAATATTCTAGTCCCATTATTCCTCCTTACTGAATGAACAAAACACTGACAACATTTAAAACACAAACAGTGAAACCAAAATCCAAGGAGAGCAAGAATCAAGAAGCAACTGAGAAAGAGACCGCACACTGGTTTCGCACTGTGGCGTCAACGGATCACGCCGTCATTTGAGCGGCAGATTACTGCAATGGCTTATATCTACATGAATAGCCAGACACACAAAAACCAAAGAGAGCACAAAAACGACATGAATGGTTCAGGTGCTGTGTGGAGGCGCTTTCCCCTTCATTATATTACTCTATTACGCACAAACGCTATCGTCCCATAGGTAGATTTTGAAACATCTACCTATACATCTATTGCGTGTATGAGTGAAACTCAAGTAATAGGTACCAAACATACTTGATATGTTCTAATCTTACTGTTCACACACACACACACACACACACACACACACACACACACACACAAAATAAAACACACACACACGGGCTTTTTCCACAGGTTGTATACCCCGACCCAGTCATTTTACGAGCTGCATTTGAAATAAAGCCAAATATCAAGAACGTTTACAGCCATGGAGTCCAATTGTGTACTTAAGTGTTATGATAGAAAAAACGTTCACTTTAACAAGAAGATTATTCTTATGTTACCCATACTAAACCAACTTAACAAGGAAATTGATTCTACTGATAGAGATATAAGGCTATTTTCAGACTATCTCATCGACTATAAATGGACTGACATATCCAGTGAGGTTTTAAAAGACAGGCAAGATGACCATTTAACATTAATGATAGATCATTTCTCAGGGTAAGTATCCATTCAAATTACTCACAGATTTTCTGAAATTTCCATACGTATCTAACAAGCATTCTCAATCACTCTTTGGTTAACATTTGCAACTAATCTTGTACTGCATCAATATCAATGAATACAAAATACCGTATATATAATGAGGTTTCCTATCGTAGTAGCATTTTATTTTAACTATGAGTGGCGATTATCCCTGGTGGTTCATGTCTTAAGATTTTAGAGGATTTAAGACGCCCCTTCGTGAAAATAATGAAAATAGCATTTCACCAAACAAAATATTCAGGGAGTGAATTTCACTGTTTTAATCAACCTTGTTTAGATTCTAAAGTTTCTATTCAAAGTCGATTTTGCTTGTCAAGGTCATCAAATCGAACAAAGAAGCTACCTGCATTCTCTCATCCTTGGCAATTTTAGTTAAATAGCATAAACAAAATCTACACTGAAATATCATAGCTTTCCAAGGGAAGAAATAAAAATTCTAACATTTTCCATGCTTTTCCAATATTTTCCTGTGTTATAACCATCATCCACCATAAATGCAGCATATCATATTCTCCATATATAATTTAAAGCAACGCTTAAATTTAAGGAAAAACAGTAATTTGCAACTCAGAACATTGGCACAGCAGCTGACCTACTACATTTTACAATACAGTCATAGTTATCAACTCGTTGTAACTTGCGGCGATGAATAAATAGTTCTCAAACACATTTGCGAGGATCCACTGTTTCTCTCGTCCCTAGTGTTTACATAATATCAATCTTGTCCATTGTGAGACAGATAATAGGCAACGAAAAAACAAAATCTCGGACCAGTTTCAGACTGAAAATCATTATGCAATCTGAGACATGTCATGTGAACAGACCTATGCAGCAGTGCCTTTAAGTACCTATATATATATACATATATATATATATATATATATATATATATATATATATATATATATATATATATATATATATATTATATATATATATAGGTACTTAAAGGCACTGCTGCATAGGTCTGTTCACATGACATGTCTCAGATTGCATAATGATTTTCAGTCTGAAACTGGTCCGAGATTTTGTTTTTTCGTTGCCTATTATCTGTCTCACGCGGCTTGCATATAGCATAGCCAATAAGTGTCTTCTTAGGGCCTGGTCAGAATTAAGAGGGGGGAGGCTTGTGCGATTGGGGGAGGGTCACTATTTTTCATGCAGTGGTTTGGGGGAGGGCCGCTTCATTTTGCGCATGAGTCAGGGGGAGGGTCACTAATTTTTGAGTAAGGAAGGCATGGAAAATTGTTATAATTTGAAATGTTACAGAGAAATCCTGAAAAGAGGCACGCATCATATAGGGCACTCAAGTATTGATAGCACTTGTACTACAAAATACATTACTCACAACTATAATACATACACATGTACCAGTATGACATGTTTATAAATACTCTTAAACAAAGAAAAACACAATCATAAAATACATGCAAAAAATGTAATTTTAGTTAAACTGCAACATAAGTATATATATTTATATTAAATACTAGTATACTGCTACTGCTACTATTGTGAGAGCAATTACAAAAGGGAAAAAACTCCACACATCAACTGTTCTAAATAATGTGTTATTTTTTTATTTTGTCCTGTTGTGCATCTTTTGTGTTCTCTTTTGCCTTAGAGAGACAAGGCCAGGTCGCTGTCTTCAACAGCGAGGACCCTTCGTCACACTGTGTTTCAAGATACATAATGATCTCATCATCAGTCACCTAAATGCGATAATTGACATAAGCATGAAATGAGGAACAACCACACAGTCATGTAATGGAACAAACAACTTCCGTGTATTACTATATTGTGTCAAATTATCAGCGTCTACATATAAAATAGCAAAACCATAATTCAAAATTACAAATATAATCAACCTCTCGACAGCAGAAGTCGAACACACTTTCAGTACAAAAACTCTGTTCAAACTACTTTCTATGAAAAACTTAACTTGACATTACCGCTGAGGTACCTCAGATTTGACCGCGTGACTTGGAAACACAAACAGTTCACACGCGACCTTAACTATTGTTCAACGATTAGCGCGATTGTAAGTCCGGTGCAATGTCCGCATATGAAACTCAGTGACGACACACACGATCCACAGCTAAGCAGCTTAGGGGCGCAGCCATCTGCGATCTTTGTTTACTTCCGGTCGGCTCTTCAGGAAAACTCGTACTTCTGCCGAACTCAAACACGTGGAACACAGCAAATCTGAAGTCTTCCTCTGAATTCAAACTAAACGCATCGTCGAAAGTTCAGTGGAACAATCACAAACAATGTTCTCATGGCAATCTCAGACATCTGACTGAACTCATAAACTGTATAAAGTTTGCAATTAACACATAATTTGCTGCAGATAGATCAGCTTTCAACTTGTGGTGATACTATCATCTCTGCGTGCAGTGCGTATTGCACACATAAGGCACTGCTCTCATTTTGTGAGCAATGTTCGTTGGATTGACTAGGTGGAGGATGGCGTGGAGTTTAAATAAACAGTCCGATCCGCATAAAGTTCGATCTCATCGACTCACCAGTTTCTTTATACATCTGCTAACTTGAGCAAAATCAAATACAGAAATATCTGACTGAAAAAGCACACGCTGACACTCAAACCTTCAAGTGCAGCGCACAACGTAAAACACAGTTTGGAAGGTTCTCCTCATGGACTCCCTAGCTATATAGTGATAATACATAAGAACTCCTAGGCAAAACAGAAAATACACAGCCTGAGAAATCAACTCGTTACACTTCTTTAATGTAAAACTTGCTATACTTGGGCATTAGAGACATGGGATAATTAACACGATCGTACTTGATTAGAATAGGTTGTTTCCAAGTGCTTATATGTACAGGAAATTTGATTTGGAGTTTCACTGAAAATGTTCATTAACTAATGTGAAAACTATGAATATATTTTTCCATGTAAAACTTTCTATACTTGAGCATATGTGGGCATGATATAATTAACACAATTTGTACTTGATTAGAATTGGGTGGCTATGAGTGCATATAAGTACAAGAAATTTGATTTTGGAGTATTACCGAAAATGTTTCATCAATATACATAGTGGTCTATGGGGAAAACTATAATTACTTCTTCTTTTATGTAAAACTTGTAGTGTACACGCGCGTGTGCGGACGTATTTTGCAGTCGCTCTTGAGGAAACTTCTAACTATCTCCTCTAAACCCTAGACGTAGCAAAATTTTCCACTGAACGGAATTACCATATCTGTATTACACAATTGCCAAGTATGGCCAGCAGAAATATTGCGAAAAGACAGACCCGCGCTCTGTCAAACAGTCAAGACACCGCTGATGGAAGAAATGATACCCGCCATGACACCGGTCATGAGCAAGACATTACTCTGGCTGACCTGAGTGCCCAGATTCAACGTGTACAAACAAACCTGACACAAAAAATGAAATCTTCTGAAGCAAAGGTTACGAAATCTATCGATACTGCTATCAGAGAGATCCGAGATGAAATTACGATGGAAGTATCAAAGCTGATAGGTGACTTCGAACGACTTGTGAAACGAGTTGACACCCTTGAAAATCCTACAGGTAGTGGTGAGAATACCAACAGGTGCGTGATTGTAGTCCGTGGCTTAGAACAACGTGTCGACGAAACTATCGCTGAGAAAGTGAAAGCCTTATTTCAAGACGGATTGAAACTACATGAAACTGATACCAACTGCCTTAATGTTACTCGTAAGAAATCATACGGTAAGAATCCAGGGGTTGTGTTGGTAACTTTATAGTCCATGGAACAGAAACGAGCTATTTTCAAAGCCAAGCGATCCTTACGTAAGTCCATTGACTACAAATCCGTGTATATTGAGAACGACGTTTCTCGAGATACCCGTCAAATGCATGCAAATTTCCGCAGTATATTACGAGCCATTGGTGACAACCATAAACTAAATGGAAATACGGCAGAGTGGTACACGACGATAGAAAAGAGACAGAATAGCAGATAGATCAGTCGAGTATCAACATTGGTTGTTGGAATGTAAACGGGTGGTCGAAGTCTGACGTTTCTTCCGAATATCGAGAACTTGTGCTGAAGAGATGAACGTAGATATATTTGTGTTTGTGAAACATTTCTGTGGGACGACGAAATTCTCAAAATGAATGATTAAACCTTTTTTCGTCAGCATAGGAAATTTATTTAAGGCGAGCCATACGCGGCTCAGGTGGAGTGGGCATATTTATTCATAGTCATCTTCTCAGAATGTACAAAGTGTCCATACTAGACAACAACATGGAAGGTATTCTTTGGTTAACGTTAAAAGATAAATATTGTGATCGTTCGTTCACAATATGTTGCTGTTATCTGCAACCTCAGCATTCTGCAAGGGGAGATGTTGGCAACGATTTTTTTTCAATTACTTATCCTAACAATTACTTATGCATGAAAATGAACGCTTTGATTACCATATTCCGTGTGGTGATTTCAATGCCAGGTGTGGTCAGCTGCAAGACTACATACCAGAGTTATATAATATTCCACGGAGGGCAGTAATCGACAATGTGAAAATACCTTTGGAGAGCTGCTTATTGATTTTTGTAAAGACAATAATATGTGTATGTTAAATGGGTGTAATGCTGACCATAACAATGATGGGTTCACATCAGTTTCAATTAGAGGTTCAGCAGTAGTTGATTATTGTTGAGTACCCGCCGATGAACTGAACACCTTTAAAAACTTCCTGGTTTGGTCAAATGCTCGTATCTGTAATGAACTGGTATTTTTCCCACTGGAAGTATTCCTGATCATTGCTTACTGATTTTAAGTGTTCATTATGCATTGTCGACTTCCATGTACGTTCACGTGATCTCCAAACGACGAACTCGACTACTAAACGTCGGATGTATCAATTAAAATACATCCCACCTGGGTTTATGTGCAGTTCAGACACTCGAAGTAAAATTCAGACGTTTACTGAAAATCAAGAAAAAGCCAACTTACAACAGATGACATCGATTCTACTTGTGATGAAATATGTAAGCTTTTCAAAGACGAAATGGATGTTCATTTAGAGATCAGGGATGTTTCACTAGGTACAACTAAAAAGCACAAAAGGACCAAGCCATGGTGGTCACCGTTACTCACTGATCTCTGGAAATTAATTTTGAGTAAAAGATTCTTTTGTGGAAGCAAGGCGCACATTTGATTCTGAAATAAGGAAAGCTAAACGTTGGTATGATAAAATGCAACAACAAAAACTATTAGACATACCCTTACAAAAAAGTCCTATTGGACTCCAATAGGAATCAGTCTGATAGGATTGTCCAATAGTATTTTGAGACAATATCCTATTAGACAGTCCCATAGTAGTCCAATAGGAATGCGACACCTGTCCTATGAGACAGTCCCATAGTAGTCCAATAGGAATGTGACACCTGTCCTATGAGACAGTCCCATAGTAGTCCAATAGGAATGTGACACCTGTCCTACGAGACTGTCCCATAGTAGTCCAATAGGAACATTAGACATGTCCTATTAGACAGTCCTATGGTAATCCAATTTGAACATTAGAACATTCCATTGAACTCAGCCTGTACATGTGTAGACATTGTTATTGTTGAGGAATAAATTCTGGTCTGGACTAGAATTAAAATGTAACAATAACATTTGCATTTAACACATACAGACGCTAAGAAGACAAGCTATATAGTGGGTGTTTCAATGTTCATTAGGGAGCAAAGAAGAACTTGCAATGGATATACTTTTGAACAAAGAAACTTTATTTCTATAATCAGAAAATATTATACAAAGCTGTGTGTAACAATTATCTAATTAAACTATTATGGCTGAGACTACAGAAGCATATCCACATATAAATTAAGGTCTGCCTTCATGAAATTTTTGAGTTGCAGCTTTATATGGCTGGCTCTTGTTTTAGGTGATAAGTTAATTTGATGCTGCTACGTAATGTATCCAAAAGTTACACAAAACATTTAATTTTCAGTATCATAATTTTAATAATTCAAAAGCCAAATGAGCTCTATCAGCATAAAAGAATTCAGGTTTCATGATGGCAATACATGAGTAGAAATCATTGAGATATCAACTTCCTGTTTGTTATGTAACAGGGGGTCCAACACAATTGTTCCATTGCTCCTTTGTCTCACATAAATATCAATGCATTTTGACCATATGTATCCAATCACTAACTACATTACTACCTTGGCTTTATACTTCACTCCTGTTTATATTCTTTGTGTGGACTGAAATGCCTAGTCAACAAGCTAGAAGTCACACAATGGGTATACACTGGATCATGAGCAGGCAAGTAGACAAAGGACTATTGTAAACCTGGCTATTTCCGTAACTATTCAGTCTTCAAAAGGAAAACACTGACATATAATAATCTGTCCTACCTAACTTTGCTGTACTACAGTGATATAAAAGCTGTAAAACACCCGGTTATGCTGCCACACAGTCATTTTTCAGAGCTACAACTGACCCCTTTTGTCTGTTCTGCAGCGGCCATCTTGTTTTGATGATGCTAGCCCATAATGCACTGCAGCCGCCCAATGCATTCTGGGCTTAGGTTTTCCAATAGGACAGTCTATAGGACTTTAAAAAGGTGTACAAAATATGTGTTGATCAGACATAGCTAAGATAATGAGGTGATATTGATTCTCATTTATGAATTTGAAGTGCTGGTAGTTGTAATAGTCTTCAGTCTGTGGAAACTCATTGATATTGTAGCTATGTGTTACTTATATTTATCATATACCTATGCCCTGTATCGTGTCTGTACTGAGTTCAGTGATATGATTTATCATGTTGATTTGCATGTCAATGAAGTGATACGCCTTGTTGATTTGCATATGAAAGGAATGATCAGCGCGTCTTTCTTTCGTTCAATTGAATATTTGCATATGAAAAAGTGATACGACCTGTTGATTTACATAACAAAGCCTGATACGGCCTGTTGATTTGCATACCGGACTACTTACATGGTGGTGCCCTAATCAAACAAACCATGGTGCCCGTCTATGATTTTGACTTTGACTACGATTTCGTGTCCGATCTCCAAAAGTGGCAGGGTTTTGAAGCATAGGGAAATGCGGGGTAACTAAGTAAAACACATGTGTCGATATCGGATTAACCTGCTACTAAAGAGCAGAGCATCACACCGTACGGGCACTGACAGATCGATGACCGATCAGCTGTTCCGTCCGTGCTGCTAAGCATAGACGTGCAGACGACAAGCAAAAAGTGCTATCGGACATGTCGGAGGACCGGCAAATTCAAAAGCACAACTTTCAAAAATATCATGTATTCATGGTAAATGCGTTCTGAAAAATAATACCAAACACAACACTTGCATGTACCGTACCGATTTTGAACTTCATTTTACATAATTTTCATCATCTGAAATATTTTGTGATTTTCATGAGACACCGGTATAAGACGGTCACTATAACAACAACCTTGCCATTCCACCATGTCTGTCAGCGAAAACCTGCAGGAGCTTTTCAGTCTGTCAGATTTGTTAGCTGCGGAAGAAGTTTTTGACAATTTACCACCCCAACCCGAACAACAACATCAACGGTATGTAGAGTTTACTGAGAGTGACCGGGAGGAGTTCGTCAGTCTACAAAAAAAAGAAAAATACCGTGCGAAACACCAACACGGCTACCAAACAGTTTCAGCTATGGTTGAATGCTATGAGGCCAAACGAAACCCGCCGAATATGTGACATCCCTCCTGCTGAGCTTGACGACTATCTGGCAGCGTTTTTTTTAGGAACTCGCCAGAAGGACGGCAGCGACTATGAGCCTGATACACTTACCAACTATCAAAGAGGTATCGATCGGTTTTTACAAGACAGCGGCTACGGGTTTTCCATCATACGCGATAAGTTGTTCGAGAAGTCGCGAAAATGCCTCGCAGCCAAAAGAGTAGAACTTAAAAAGCACGGAATGGGAAACAAACCAAACGCAACCGACAGACTGACTATGGAAGAAGAAAATATTCTCGTTGACAAGGAAGTTTTCGGCCGATCAACCCCTTCAATGCAGTGTGGACTAACAACACCAAAATGCTCGGTTTCCGCGGCGGGCAAGAAAATCGTCAGCTGAAATGGGGTGATATAATGCTGAAGAAAACCGCCGGCGGCCTAGAATATCTCGAATTCAACGAGCGGGAAACAAAAACGCGATGGGGGCAAGCAGGAAGTTCAACACGACCGTTTAACCCCAAGATATTTGCGACACCCAACGCCATGAACAGCTGCCCGGTCGAGACTTATCGTCAATTCGCTAGCCGTCGTCCCCAAGAAATGAACACTCCGGACAGTCCGTTTTATCTCAGTATCAATTACACCCCCACGACTCATATTTGGTACAAGAAAAATCCAATGGGTCAAAACAAGTTGGCTAATGTTGTCAAAACGATGTGTAATAAAGCGGGAATCTCCGGGAAGAAAACTAATCACAGCATGCGGAAAACGGCCATAACAAATTTGCTCCACGCCGGGATTCCCCCAACTCAAGTGCAGCAGTTGTCTGGACACCGTAACGTTCAGAGCATAAACAACTACGCCGTAGCGTCGCTCGAGCAACAAAATGAGATGTCCAACATACTATCCAACAGTAACAAGGAAGAAACAGCAATGGTTCCATCATCGGGAAATGTGACGGAAGCAAGACAAGCAAATCCACCATTTCAGTTTCACAAGACCATCAACGAAAGCACGTACCAAACCCAGGCAGCAGCCACAGCGGGTATATTCAGCGGGGCGGTTATTTACGGCGGTTCATTCACCATAATGTTGCCACGCCCCCGTTCAAGACTCCCCCACCCAAACGTCGTAGGGCGTGATATACGATTCTTCGAGTTCTGACAACTCCCAGGACTGTTGATCTTCCGAAACCAGATTTTTCCAATTTCGTTCGTGCACGTATTCATGAGATTTCACACGCTGGACTCAAACATGTGACTGTTGTGTTTCACTGAAGTTGAATTTGAAATTGCCGTGTTGTTTTTTTCTCGCCAATTTAATGACTCTTCCAGATCAAATATCAGTTTAAAAACATTTTATTCGTGATTTTGTTAAAATTGTCCATCCGATTTAATTGAAATTTTAACAAAAGTTTTCCGATTGCATGCGTATGTGGAGGATATATCATTGTCAACAATGTCGCTCCCGATGTAGTAATTAATTCGTGAGCTGTTCAGCCTGAGTTTCGTAGTTATTAAAGAAATTTTGAACTTACATCGATGCAGTGTCTGTGTAGTGAATAAACCATCTAAGATGCTTCATTTTCTCTGTGAAGGAAACTTCGGTAGATATCCTACATGTTTGGTGACAGAGTTCAAGCATTTCTCCGCTCAACCGTAAAATAATTGTCAATGAGCCAGCTGATTGATTACGTCAGACGCTAGTATATCAATCCGCCTGAGCGAGATGACGCAAACAAATGTAGTCCATCAAGAAAACCACAGTGAAACGTATCATATTTTAATATACGAGATTTATTGATTCAATAACGTGGGCATAGGTATATGATAAAGAGGTTATCCCTCGATATCACCTCTAGGTGGGGTCGTATTGCTGCTCGTGCGGTTGTGGGCCGCATCACACTCGTCTTCGACTCGTGTGATGCGCCCACAACCGCACTCGCAGCAATACGACCCCACCAAGAGGTGATATCGAGAGATAACCTCATAGTATGCATGAGCCAGCATGTAAACATGATTGCTGGGCCTATTTATTGATTTATTTTATTGATTTAAGTGTTTGTTTATTTATTTATGTATTTTGCTTGCTTGTATATTTTTTTCATTTAATTCTAGAAATAGCAAAATGCAATATTTTTACAAACCATATTTCCTTCAGTACCAGTCCAAAGATTAATTGTAAATTAATTTGCAAAACATTTTGCTCTCTGAGAATGGTAAGAATAATTTTGTCAGAGCACAGCAAAAGCTAATGATTATGACAGAATTGAATAAATCCTATTTGAATGTCATTTACAAAAGGATTGTCCTGTAGGACGTTCAGGGATTGTTCCCATAGGACAAGAATGGTCCCACAAAGTTCCTATTGGAATTTCATTTACAATGGGATTGTCCAATAGGACTTAAAATCATCATTCCTATAGGACCAGCCTGGTCCTACACCGTTCCTGTGGTACTCCTATTGGACCACGGTCAATCCCATTTGGGTCCTATAGGACTTTTTCATAAGGGTAGACAACGGGGGACGTGATTTCTGGAAAAAATTCAATAATATTTTCTCTGCACACACGCCTAAGGAGCCAATACCCATTGAAATTATAGATGACGCTATAGCGCATAGAGAATTGGACATTGTACTAAACAGGTGGAGAAAAGACTTTGCAAGTCTTTTTAGTACTACAGACCCAGTATCTGCTGATAAAGCCGAGGAATTTCGTTTTGACGATGGCCATCTGGACATGATTATGAACAAACTGAAATAATTCGATGCTGAAGTTGATCAGTTATCTCCTCCAGACATGCCTATACTACACCAGACAGAGTTAAATCAACCAATCACGATTACAGAGACTGAAAAAGCCATTATGAAAACTAAATCTGGCAAGGCGTGTGGGTTGGATAAAATACATTATGAAATTCTGAAGAACAAAGTTTCCATCCAATTGATGCATCGTCTAATTGTGACATGTTTTGATACTGGTTTAGTACCGACAAGTTGGTGTCAAGGTCTTATCTGCCCAAAACCGAAAAGTGAAAACAAGATAGACGTGTTCTGTTGAATTACAGAGGTATTACTGTGATATCGTGTATATGTAAGTTTTCACATCGATTCTCAATAACCGTCTGCTTAATTGGTTAGAGAAATACGGCAAGCTAGTTGACGAGCAGAATGGTTTCAGAAAACTTCGTTCTTGTTTAGACCATATATTTGTCCTGTATTCTATTATTGAAAACAGAATTAGTAAGAACCAGCCTACATTTGCTTGCTTTGTTGACATGCGAAAGGCATTTGATCGTGTTGAGAGGAATGTCTATGGTAAAAATTACATGAAAGTGGAGTAACTGGCAAATTTTCTCAATGTGCTGCGTTCCTTGTACACTAACGTAATGTGCAAGGTCCAAGTGAATCAGTTTACCACTGAAAGTTTTCCTGTTGATATTGGTGTCAAACAAGGCGACAGCCTTTCTCCTACTCTATTTGCACTATATATTAATGACCTGGCAACAGAAATAAAACAGTCCGGTATAGGTGTTAAAGTTGCGGAAGATACGATCAGCATACTATTATAGGCTGATGATATTGTTTTACTGGCCGATTCCGAAGAAAATTCACAACGTTTGCTTGATATAGTACTGTAAGAAGTGGAGACTGAGATTGAGCCAAGACATAACTTTGGTGGTACACTTCAGAAATCACTCTTCTCCACGTACACAAGCCCAATTTCACTGTGGGCCTATGTCAATTGATGTTACAGAAAAATATAAATCTTTGGGAGTATATTTAGAGAACATCTTGATGTGAATGTTATGACACAGAGCCTTGCTGAATCTGCCTCAAGAGCTACTGGAATTATTATTGCCAAATGTAAAATCTATGGGGGAATGTCTTATCAGATGTACACAAAGTTTTTTGATTCGTTAGTAGCTCCAATTCTGACTACGCTTCGGCAGTGTGGCATAGAAATTCAATCACTTGTATTGACAAGATCCAACACCGTGCAACGCGGTCATATCTCGGAATAGGAGCTTCAAGTCCTACTGCTTCAGTATACGGTGATATGGGATGCATGTCTAGTGAATATAGGCGTAAAGTTGAGGTCATAAGGCTGTGGTCTTGACGACAGAGATTACCCATCACTAGACTGACCAAACGTGTATTTTTAAGCGACCAATTGTGGACTAAACGAGCGAAGTCTGTATTTAAAGAGAATGGACTGTTCTATATTTTTGAGTCTAGAAATGAACAAAATATTAATACTAATGTTATTCTTGACAAAGCAAAACAGAAGTTAAAAGTCAATGAATCTGTAAACTGGAGAATTAACTGTTTAATGAAACCGAAATTGAGAACGTATTGTACATTCAAACACAATTACAATGTTGAACCATATGTATTACTTAATATCCCGTATAAATACCGCTCAGTTATTGCAAGATTACGTAACGGGTCAATACCTTTGAAGATTGAAACTGGTAGGTATTCTAACCTGCAAATTGATCAGAGAATATGACTGAACCCCATGGCCAGAGAGTGCAAGCGCGCCGTACCAGCGGTATTTGCACGAGTGTTTGCGGGGGATCCGGCGGTCGTGCTTTCACGAGCGCAGCGAGTGAAAGGACAGCCGGATTCAACGCAAACACGAGTGCAAATACCCCTGGTTCGGCAAGCTTGCTCGCTCGCCATGGGTTCTGTTATTATTACATATGTTTCCCCCTGTTTATTTTATCGAGAAAACAAAGGAACGAAAAACAAAAACGAACACATTTTAAATAGTTTATGCGATACACATTGAAAGACAAGGATCACGCGCTGTTCTATTCATTTGCATGCAGGTATGGCATATGTTTTTGGTATTTGCACTGCAGTGCAAATACCGGTAGTACGCGCGCGCTTCGATGCAAGTAAACTGTGGTACATATGTTATAATATGTTTACTTTGTAACGGTAATACTGTTGAGGACGAATTTCATTTTATATTTGATTGCGAACAGTACGACGATATTCGCACCTCGATTACGGATGTCCTTCATAATTTGCCATCAAATGAAAAACTTGTTCAACTTTTCTCACACAGTTATGTTAGAAACTTTGCTAAGTGTATTCACGAAATGTATATTAGAAGGAGAAATGTAATTTCAAACACTTAATATACTTTCTTTATGAATTATGTTATACTGTAAAATATGTTATTTAAACGCACAGAGTGGTTACTTTAATTTAAAGGAACCAGTGACTCATAAGCTGACAACTCGGCTGGGGTTTCAAACAAATTTCTTGTACGTTTTCAAAATGAGAATATTGTGTTGAATATGAAATCGTGTCACTATAATAAAATAGTATCTATCTATCTACATATACTATAGGGTTATTCACAAAATCGGCCCTGTATGGACGAGGGCTCAGTGAGTGACGTATTGGACGAGCCGAAGGCGAGTCCAATAGGTCACTCACTGAGCCCGAGTCCAAACAGGGCCGTATTTTGTGTATAACCCTATTATTATACACCTCCCTCCATTAATCGTCCGTATAAACTAATTCTATGGATAATTTTGAGGGATACGGCACGCGCGATATAAGTGGAACCCGCGCGATTGTTGAAATAAAATTGCTACAAACCCCTGAACATTGCGTGTCGCCCGTCTTCCGTATTCGGGACTCCGCGTACTATACAAAATACGGAAAGTTATTGGACGGTCAAACTCCCATAGGTTACGGTAGTAGGTGTATAATAATTGGGTATATATAGACACGGATAATTGACATTATTGTACTTGATTAGAATAGGGCGGTTGTGCATATACCCCCGGTTTGTACAAGACTGAGGACTGCAAATATTTCTCGAGGGTAGGTTGAGGGTCATTTGATTTTGCCCAAGGAGGAGGGGGAGGGTCACCATATTTTGCGCAAGAACTTGGGGTGGGGTCAGTGTTTTTCATGCATCGCGTTTTGAATCGCACCAGCCTTACCCCTCTGTTAATTCTGACCAGGCCCTTAAGTACGGCACACAATCTTTCAAGTAATGGTTTACCTTGTCGGTCATTCATAAAAAAATCGGATAAGACATAGATATCAGTATTACGGGACAGTTGAATTTAAAAGAATGTACATTTCAGCCCCTTTCTGACAATATGCAGTTTAAAGTAATTCTATAAGATATAATCACATATAACATAACACTGAGTCAACAACTTCAGATACAAATAGGTTGGCCGATACTACTTTGTATGAGGTTGAGGTAGCCTCAACTTTTTTCTTGCTTTTAATTTTTGTGATGCGCTTTGAATATATTTTCTGACAGATTATTAGGATATTAGTTTATGTTCCTGGTAAATGCTTTACCATAATGCACTTGTCCCAAATCTCGCCATCAAGGAACATTGGTGAATTTCGTCATTGTATCACTATGACTAAGGTTACTCTATTCCATGGAATGAAACATCTGAGACAGTATAAAGAAATTTAAAGTGAGATGTGTCTCATCCTTATGGTATTTCCTACTCATAATTTTAAAATTACCTTGGAACTGCATATACCATACGATATTCTGATAAAAATAGAGAAGACAAATGAGCCAGCTTTGTTAATCTGTACAATTAATCTTCGAAACTTCCCAAAACACACGTACACTCATTTTGAAACACAAAAATACTTTGATTTAAACCATTTTCAGTAACTTATTGTAATACCTGGATTTTAAATCAATAAAAGTAATTTGTAATACTTCAATACTGAGCTATAGGACACCAAACATGTTTGAGATATTTGAAAAATATGAAGATCCAATTATCCAGAATTAGTCCCAATCGTGTTTTATATGTTCTTGTTGTTCAGCTATATGGAATAAAAGATAGTAAAAAGTATACGTATCCTCAGCAAACAATTATCGATTGCTAAACACATTCAGATATTTATCTCCATAATATGGGCATTATTCGTATTTACTTCAAATTTTATGAATACTAAAAATGAGTCAAATTTTTTACGATTTAAATGAAAAAATATTCAATAAAATACACGTAAGGGTACACGTTTTGAGTTCTTTATTCTATTCTTCGTGCAAATGCCTTTTATTTTATATATCACTCAATAGTTTAAAAGTAAGTTTAAAGTACTAAACAATGGATTTCTGTAACTTTATATCAGATTCACTCAAATTACGTACCCGTGTGCAATAATGGAAATTAAATAATCACTGCCCTGTTTGACAGCTGCATATTGTCAACTTTCGTGAAGCAGAGATAATAAGCTTTTAAAAGATGTTTGATTTCGCTGTATGATGCGGTTCTGTGTATTGAAATTATTAAAATATCTTATTAAAAAGGGACAATATATTATTCTACATAATACGAAAACATTTTAGAAAAACCATTTTAATATTTCTTTGAATATGTATTTCTATTCTACATGCCAATACCTATCATTTGATATATCACTCGATAGTTTAAAGTATGTTTAGAGTAGTTAATAGATTTCTAATTTTACATCACGTTTATGTAAATTGGGTACCCGTATGATGTTGCTATATGTAAGTTGGTTACTTTAGTGTGCAAAGTAGGTGAGTATGCTGCTCGCCTAATAGGGTCAAAAAGGTGTTGAGGACGGAAAAACTTGAAGAGCAAAAAGTTCTTCCTGATGAAGAGGAAGGGCTACTCTAACAGCTTCAACTCAGGGGGCCCAAAGAGAACATGGTTATGCTCGATTGAAAAAGGAAGTTGCCATGCCCACGAGCTTGGTTCTCAACCCCATTCAATCTTGTAAGCATGCCTCAGCCTGAGAAAAAGCTTCCCGTGTGCCTGTTCCGTTAGCTGGCCGAGCGGTCGCTTCACTTCTTTTGTGTCGAGATCCATCCCATATTCTTGGATGATGCTCTCATTGCCTGTCTCACTCGGAGTGTAGAAAACTACGATCATCTCTTTTTTTTCTCTGAACCCTTGCTGATGCTGGTGTATTGCTCCATCAGGATCCACACACTGAGGCAGTCGTGTCTGGCACTGAGCCCCAGTTGTCCAGCTCGCTGTTCTGCTTCATGTCTTTTAACATGGCGCAGTCATCTAAAACAATGAACGATTGCATCCTGCTCGTGCTTCATGGATCATATTTAGCCACTCACTTATGCCTGAGCAGAGAATTGGAAGGTGATAACATCATCGTCTCTCTACAGCAAGCACTTGTTGTAGGTTTAGTTTGGTTTACACTCAAACTTCTGACAATAGGGTTCAGTAAACAGGATTGTCAAGTACTCTGTTTTGCTGCTACAGGAGGCCCTGTTATGATCACTTTGAAGAGCGGCTCTGCCTGAAAACTGCCATTAATCTCTCTTCAGCCGGCTGTAGGTTGTGCAAACCTATACTTAGAAGAGGATACTGCTGCGATGGTTTTGTTCAAACGAAACCTGTACGTCGGCCAGCACATAGGCTTGTGCCACAGCCTGTCCTTGTGAACTGCTGTTGCTGTGTTTTTACGGTGGACTGCACTCCATCCTTCGTGTTCATTACTCATATGCCATTGCCATGGAAAATTTTGTGCTTAAAGCTTCTCAAGTTTATAAACAAGCATAACTTGTTCTTCAAGAACTGGTATCACCAATAAGGAGGACCTGGTCTTTGGCGTCCTCTGCAAAGTATTGGTGGGCCTCTTCCAGAACTGTCCGGGTGCATTCATTAGGCATAGCCTTGTTTTCAATCCCTTCAATCATCACACTAACCTTTTTATGGTCTCGATTACCAACAGCTGGCTATCTAGCTGGGCTTGCGCCAGTGTCTTTGTGAATAGAACATACGTTCACATTATTAAATATGATGTTGTCCCTTTCTAAGTAGAGGACAATGCCAAAATGGTGGATATATTCATACAAGAAGCTCTTGCCACTACTAATGTAGCAAACAACGTATATTAGTTGGGATTATCAGTTGAGCAACCGGTGCCAAGGTGATTTCTCACTCTGCCTAGCGCACTGGGGTAAGTGGGGCCATAGCACTTGCGACCGAGCGCAAGACCTTGAAAACATACTCCTTCTCCATACAAGTGCTTATCCTCATATGCTTTGGGATTGTCATCGTCAGCACTGCTTCAAAGCTTTTGAAGGTTTGGTTCCCGTGTGCCATACAGGGTCATATTTTTTGTGGCTTTCTCATGTCTGTAAAGATCTCTGCAAGTCTCGATCGTGTGGTATTGCCACAAATCGAGCAGAATTGTACCTTGGACGATTTTGATTTTGGACACATTCTGCACCACACTGCCGTTTGCTTGAACTTTTATCTCGAGGTCAAACACCAAGTCTCATGTGGCTATGGGCGAGTGTCTGAGATTTGCTGTGCAGCAATTTTGCATATGATATGTATGAAAAAATGGCTGACCAAAACGTCAAATTATCAGGACTTGGGAGGAGGTGTATGATTATGACCCGGATGAGACATTGGAGGAAGAGACTGCTTGAGGGGGCAGGGGGTGCCGGCGCTCAGGCTACTTTTGTTGGAGACGGTAGATCTTGACCAACAAGCAGTTGACGCTTATGCTAATCAAATGGGCATCAACCAAGCAAATGAACTAAATTGAGGCTCAATTCAATGGTAAAAATGAGAGCTGTAATACAAGAGGTTGCAGCTTACATACAATGGAAAAGTAAAAGATATGGTGGGTCAACATTAAAAGGACGAGTTGGTGGGGAAAATTTCTTAAGTAATCTCCTTGGAGAGGTCTAGAGGGAGAGACACTAGCCCTTGATGTAGACAATGCCTTAAATGAGTTCTTATCCATTACCCCCATGAAAGGTAACTTCTCAATCTGAAAATAGAAGCCCATAGATTCACCCCGATGACGTTGGTAAGTTGCGAGATCACCTGACTTGTACTCAGAGAGGATGTCTGCGGCAATACAGAAAGGTGCAAGCAATCTAGGACACAATTGCTGAATCGAATGGCATCAATTCTCATATATAGAGATTACAAAGACGAGCTAACCTTGCAAACAAAACCCTAGGCAGCTGTACACAGAGAGAGACAAAATACTTAGCCCCGGCCCGATGGTGAACCCCCTGAGTTGACGACTGAGCCGAAGCCCAACTAGCAAAAATCGACAACCGCTTCCAGTGGGTCTATGGCCTGAACAGGATAGTTCATGAAAGAATGGCTCCTATCAGACCTGAAAGTTCTCAAGGATCCAGAACTGGACCTGAAAATTATGTTGACAGAGCTTTTCAAACTGAAAGGTTTACAATTGGAGCACTGCTAACCGCCTGACGGCTGACATGCAAGCTCTTATTCTGCACCATCCTCGGCCTTGTGATAGAGTGCAAGAGGGCCAACATTTTTAAGAGGGTGAACTTCATAGATACATTTCAAGATATAAAAGAGATAGAAGAGCTATGTTATGTGAACAAATATTGGGTACTGGAGCCGATCCTTGACACAAAGAACATATACACATTTCAATCGTAAGGTGATTTGCATGTAACATTATTGAAGCATGTTGCATGTCTCAGTCTTCACTAACACCACCAAGCTGACTGATTGTGTCGAAAGAACAGTCACTGCTTACCGGTGCTGTTACAAGTTGATGGGCTGAATCACTAAGGGGCTGAACATCGCAAAGAGAGTGCTCATCAGCAGCATGCAATGGCAACATGTATGTCACCACAGAGACCCATTGCTGAGCAAAGGGGCATAGTTCAATGGCCAGGACTTTTCATCAGCCCTGACAGCAAATATTTCTACGCCATGACATGTTCGGCCTGAAAGCCAAACATACGATGTAGGATAGTGAGAGGGCCAATACTACTTCTTCAGAAATGATAGGGCAGGATACAGCATAACTGGTTGTCCCTGCTGGTTGTGGCGGGGGTACAGGCAGCAGATTGAGTAGGCAGCCATGGCAAGACTAAGCGAACGCATTGATGCGTACGTTTACTGCATTCTTGGGCCAAGGAAAGCATCATGAGTACCATTGTTCGTGGGATGGGAGGTGCAGAACACTCGCAGGAAGAGCTGGGTGTTCTCGTCGAAGATGAGCTCGCCAACTCAGACAAAGTCGCCACCAACCAAAGGTGGGATGACATGATTGACACTGCCAAAGTGAAGCTTGACAAGGTAAAATTTCCGGATGCCTCAATCAAACTAACATTGATCTTGGTCATTTCATTGGGCTGCTTGCTGATGTTGAAGGCAATGACAACACCTTTCTCGCACCCAAAGACATATATGGACAGGCTTCCCTTTCTCTCCACCTTACCTATCTGGGAGAGGGGTGGGACATCAACCTCCCTGATCCAGCCCGTCCTTATGGGGTACTTCGATAGCCTATCCACGTGGCTCTTTGCAGGAAACAAATATGAGCAGAGCATCCAGGGGAGGCAGTTGTCATCTTCATTATACATGTTAATCATTGCCTTCTTGTTTCTAAGAGCTGCAGGCTGGTATTGAGTGATTTCTAGCCATGGGGTGGTATCACTATCAACCACCCAGCCTGAGCCCTCTGTGTCCACTTCTCCAACATCTATCCAGGAGAGTGGGAAAGATGAAGGAATACCTCTTGTCTGTTGCGGAACACAGGCTCCGAGTGATGTGGATTACCATCTTGTGTTTGTAGCGTAAGGTGTATCCTCAAAGGAAACTGGAATTAGGGCCCCCAGGTCTCGAACCTCTTCGGTGAGTCTCAGGCAGATCTGTGGCGGTACACCATCCAAGAAGGTTCTGGGGTCAGCTTCAAGTCGATGCATTTCAGCAACAGCCATCTGTCAGCTCTACAGGTAGTTCTTAACTGTATGATAGGTGGCGGTGGAAGGTAAGGTCATCCCCCAGACCAGGTCCTATGTTATCAGCCATAGTTGATGTGTATTCTTATTATTAATATATAATTTTGCTGGAATTTTCTTTCTCTACTATGGATTTCAAATGTAGTAGAAGGCTAGAAGTACCATAACTTAACCAAAATGGCAACTAGTTCTTCCAAACTATCATAGCCAGTTTCCTCTGTCTCATCATTTTGCTTTGTTTCCTCTGCCAAGGTTACACTTTTCAAGTGCCAAACCCACAACCCCTACAAACAGGAGCTGGTTCCAGGCAAGCTTTCGTGCCACTCCTTCCAGAGCCTAGCACAAAGGATTCTACAAAACTCGTTCATGCAGCTCCGGCCACACAGCTGCCAAGAGCCCATCAGCAGCCACTTGCACATGTCTTTTCCCTTCATCACATAAGGTATACCCTTCATCATATATCTAACAGTAAAAAGATATTCTGCAAATAAAAAAAGGTCTGTAGCTCCACAGGGCTAAGTGAGTAAGGGAGGATGTTCTCACTATAGCCCCAGAACCCCCTTTTTGGCAAGAGTTGCGAATTTTTGGCGGGTTGCATGGTTGTGTGTTGTGAGCCTCCTGATTATAATCGAGGTTAGAGAAGTTGTGAGGTCCAGAACTAACAGTTTGTATACTACTTAATATATTTTGTCTGTTAATTGTCTAGGTAGGCAGCAAGTCGGACTGAAATAGCAACAGCAAAGCAGCCCTACCCACATGACTGCATTATCATCGATAACATAAATTATCATGAAAAACAAACACTGCAGTACTATCATGACATTTCAGAAGCAATTCAAAAGATCATTGCTTTCTGTGTTAATAATTATCTTCCCTGTCTCAGTCTTTCGCCTAACATGGGTCTTATTGATTACTGTGTTAGACTTTGGTGAAACCCAGACCATCGTTTTAGCTCACTTCTTTTCTTGGTCTTCATTAATGCTCTATCACTTTGTCCCAAAATTGGAAGCCGGAATATGTTCGCCCATGACGAAACTTGGTGTGTTTCATCAATTGGCATTCAACAAGATAAGGGGAGAATAAATGAAGATCTCGTTCAAATTTTTAATGGGTCCTTGACAATAGCATGGCTATGAACACCATAAAACAAAGTGTAAACTTGTTGCCTTTCACCCAAAATGTCTTTCTTCGACAACTGTGATATCAATTGCCATTGCTTATAGCTTGAATAAATGCTACTCTCATTGATAGTGTTACCCGCTCACAAACTACTTGATGTTCAAATATACAGCATTTCTATTTTTATAACACTGAAATGTGTGGTCATTCTCAGAGAGTGTGACGACTCGAAAATGTCGATATTCAAGATGGCTGACCTTGCCACTCGAATACATTCACGTTACTATTTTCAAAATACAAGATGCATATATATTATAGAACCTATATGAAAGAGACGAAAGACATTTATTTCTGTAGAAAGATTTGAGAGCTAATATTTACTGTAAAAATATCCGTATTACATTGTACCAGAGAATACAAATTGGTAAACATCAATACACTGTCAACCTGACGTTCCTACATACACACGCAACGGATACAAATGATAGTTATTTTCCTGAATTATAAAAAAAATTTACAAAGCAATGTATTTTGAACCTGAAGACTCAATGAAATATTTCAATTGAGGAAGCTGGGATCTTGGGTCTACTAATTACTGAAAAGGTTTGTAGCATAAGTGGTACTGGATGAAATTGCAAATGAAATTAGTTGGCTCAAAGATGGCTTGCAAACTCTTCCAGAAACCAGTCTGTCCATGATGATGTCCGAATCAGATTAAATTTGATAAATTATGATAAATTGATCATCAGCTTAATCTTCTTTTGTATGACAAGAAGAAAAGAAATACTGAATAGTGTACTCTTATTTATATTTCTGTTCTGTTTGATGAGCGAGTGTAAATGACAATTTTAGTATAATATAGTTTTAAGGTAACATGCAACTCGAAAGTGAAAGACTTAAACTTTTGCTCAAACTTTCCTCAGTGAAACTTTCAATCATTCTCTTACCAAAGCAAGATAAATATCAGGGTCACCGTGCAAACTGTGGTACTAGAGAGACAAATAACTTGTGATTTCTCGATATTTGAAATCCAAAATGGCCGCCATCCCTGTGTTAACTCTATGGAAAAAATAAAATTTTCGATTTTCGTAAACCTAAGACGGGTGAAAACTTTTTTTTTTGCAAAGAGCTTCAAAATGAGCCCCCACAAGTGGTAGGTTTGAAGAAAATTGATAAAATTTGAAGGCCTGAATTTCTGTTCCCGAGGTGCGTTCTACCTTAACAGCATTTGGACTTAAATGGGATTTTATTTACCGTCATTCTATAGCTTGCCTGTCTGCATGGAAATAAAACTGGATGAGAACAGTAAGTGTTTAGCTTAATATTGATTTGTCTGTTTGTCTAATTATCAGATTAAGTAATCATATAATTAAAATAGACTATATGGTTTAAGTCCAATCTTGAAGTTTCTACTTGTATTGAATAAAAAACTTTATGCACCCTCCTTACAATCTTCTAGGTTCAAAGCTTTGGAATCTCATGCTACAAGTAGTGCAGGAATTCTTGCTCATAATGATGCTCTTGAGAGATTGAGAACTGGAAGATATCTTGCAAATTTCATACTGTTGCAATATAAGAGGACCAAGACTACTCTACTCCTAGAATGTGTGGAAAAAGAGAAAACGGAATCTACAATCAGTAAATGGGAAAGGGAAGAATACTTGAAGTCAAATACTGGCGCTCCACCCTTTACAAGAGATGTAGATGTGGTAAAAGGACAGAGAATCAAGATAACTGTAAATCAGCAATTTGAGGCTATCAGCAAAAAGCAATGCAAATATATCATGTGTTACCCTGGACGTGATAATCACTGTGCCTTAACTGTAAAACTTCATCAAAATGCAACTGCTGCTCAAGAAGTTATGGGTGATGTCTTGTTCGATCACAACAATACTGGAGAACCTATCCTGGAATTTTGTGTAAAGTTGGTGAGATATAAATGAATTGTCTACATAGTTTTCGTCTGCTAATTTTGTGGTTTACATAGATGTTGCGACAGATCAGTGGTCTAAAATCCGAAATAAGCGCTCACCTCAAATAATCGTCCACGGGCCTTGAATTGATGGGCCTACTATTAGAAAACTCCGGTAGTTTTAACACAAATGAAAGCGCTGACGAATGTGACTGAAACCCCAAATTAAATAATCAGATGTGAACTGAATGTGCTCACGTGGTTTGCGCAGGTTCATTACATAGCTGTACATTTCACAGAACAACCACATACTTGTCAGACAATTACATGCAGCAGGTTTCCATCAACTTTCGCACAGTACATTCGGAGTTAAATCACTAATTCAAACACTTCATTTAGGCCTGATGTTTATTAACTTAACACAGCTCAATTCTTCATGGGACAATTATATATCTATCAGATCACACCCGTAGCACGTTTCATCAAATTAAATGCTGTAATGTCGAAGTAATATCACTAATTACAAAGTTCATTAAATATGCAAATGAACCTTTAAATTCACTTGACACTGCTCAGTGCTTCAGGCGACCATTATATATTTATCAGATCAATATCTTTAGCATATTTCAGTATATTTGATGCCATTATTTAATGGTTATATCGCTAATTACAAAATCATTAAATATGCGAAATGAACCCTTAATAACATAACACTACTGCACACAGTAAGATATCTGTCGGATCAGTAGCTGCAGCAGATTTCATCAAATTTGGTGCAGTTATTTCGGAGTTATATGACTAATTACAAAACTTCATAAATATGCAAATGAGCTATTTATTAACTTGACACTGCTAAGTGCTTCACACGACAATTAGATATTTATCAGATCAATATCTGTAGCAGGTTTCACCAAATTTAGTGCCATAATTTCAGACTTATATAACTAATTACAAAGTCCATTTATTGTGCAAATGGACTCGTAATTAGCTTCACACTACTAAATGCTTCACAACACAGTCAGATATATGTCGGATCAGTATCTGCAGCAGATTTCATCAATTTGGTGCAGTTATTTCGGAGTTATATGACTAATTACAAAACTTCATTAAAATATGCAAATGAGCTATTTATTAACTTGATACTGCCAATGCTTCTCAGTGCAATTAGATATCTATCAGAACAATATTTGTAGCAGACATCAACAAATTTGGTTCAGGGATTTCGGATTTATATCACTAATTGCAAAAAACTCGTTAAATATGTAAGAGAGCAGATATTTGGCATGACACTCACAGTCATCAAAATGTTCTTAGATTGTCATCTGTGAAAAGTTCCATTAAATTGTGTGCAGCTGTCCATGATATATGTCGACATTATCATTAATGTCTCAATAGGAAACAATTATAAGAAAAAATAATACTTCATGATTTTATTAATATGCAAGCCACACTAGCCAAAATCTAATCAGTTCATGCAATTAACATACAGTACCTGTCTACTAATCTAACTTGAATCCTAATAGCTGTTTTTAAGTTATCGTGTAAACAGACAATGACACATACACACTAACACACACACACGGACAAAAAGACAGAAACCGCTACGGCATAAGCTCACGTTTGTGAACACGAGAGCTAAAAATAACATTAATCTCATCATTGACAACTTGTTTCATCTTTAGAGCAAATTTTATGCCACGAAAAATCAGTTCTGGCAAAGGCACTTTGTATTCATAGCACATATACCATGGATCCGTTGCAACTATATAATTGATAGATCTAATAAAAGATCATAATATTTCTAGAAATCGCATTTCAAACGTTTTTCCTACTTATCATCACCTCAAATGAGTTCATATGTGCATCGTTTTAACCCTTGACCAGTACCAACCACCAACCACTAATAAGGCAGTCTTTTAACGTTGACGACCTTATATAACTTCTTAGGGGAGCATGACATTTTCCAAATATTTTGCTACAAAAGAGATCACCTTAAGATATGCGTGCTATCTTTCATCCTTGACTCTTGTCATATTTATTTAAATATGTATCACTTTATGTCACATTTTCTGAGTAAACTTACAAATTTTCCTTAAACTAACAGACATAATGCATGAAACTGCGAGAAAGTTTCATTATCATTTTATTGTTAAGCTAGATACTTTGGGTATGACCATGCTTTAGAAAACATCACACAGATCATGAATGGCCTAATGTCACTATAGAAGCAAATGGCCATAAGTTCACTTTACCTCTCTGCAATACAAACCACGACCTCGACACTCAGACATTCGTCTGGGTGACCAAGCCAGAATAATGGTTCCTCCACTGTACACTAGACATGTGGTGCCCATGACAGGAAGTCATATATTATTGTGTAAATTTTGCCTAGCTCATCAAGCGACACTTTGCTGTAGTTTGAATTGACAGCTTTTTCTCTTTTACAAGTAATATATTTGCAACAGGATGTTTAACATTAGCAGCTGACCAGCACATGACCCCTAGGGTCATATAAATGTTTAAGAATAACCACTTCTGCCAACAAGGTACACGTTTTGAGAACGGTTCAAAATTAAACATTTCGCTGATCTAACATTTGTGGATAATCATTGAGAAGAGTAGAACAAAAAGGTGTGTTAAATCCGGGCCAGTTTCTTATTCGGGAAAGTTGGAATGTTCGACAAATGTAAAATACTCTAAGATGCCTACAAGCTTCACCTTAGAAGTTGAAATCTTGATGGTTTTCTGAAAATAGATTGATCATTTACAAATTAACAAGTTAGGCCGCGTTAAAAAGAAAGGTGAGGGGACTGGAGGAATTCAGGGGGGGGGATTCGAACGTTTTTGGGTAGTCAAGGGGGGAGTTGAAGTTTTGCTCTGCCTATGGGGGGAACCTAAAATATTTTGATTCCCAACATTTTGATGTCAGCCAGTGGTTCTAATGTTAGTAATAATTAAACACGATCTAGAACCGTTTTGTCGCATTTTATGTCTTTAATCTCGAAAAAACCTAAAAATGAATGAATGCCATTAATGTTTTTGTAACACAAGTTGGCCTTGTAATGGGACAGGAGCTGCAACTGTTGATAATTTTTCACTATTTCTATGCAATCGTATCAAACACAGTTTCTTGGTGTCTCTCTACAGCATGCTGAAAAACACAATATTCAGTTTGTCAACAAAGCATGTTTGACTAAATATTGCTGATATTTAATGATACAAATGCACGTTCACGTAGGCCGTGTTGGCAAGCCGAATACTGGACAGCTCAACATGCTGTAGGGAGTAGAACAAGAATGCAATCGTAAAACTGAACAAAAATATTGTCAAAATAAAAGTTAATACAACTACTGCACTGCTTCTTCATACTGGCAGTGACAGTGACACATATAGCTCTGACTCTGATGTAGTTTAAGAAGAGTTTCGGTCATAGGACACTTAATTGACAGTGAAACATACATCTACTTGTACACAAGATCCACCCAGACAGCAACACACAGAAGACTAGGGGACTAACAGTCACCATGGATTTTTGAATTCTGGCGTATGAGAATAATCAAATAGTAGAGAAAAAAGATGGGGTCACCATATACTTGATCTTATACAATGTACGATGAAAAGTCAGTTTTTCTAAAATCACCTAAAATAAATATATAAAACCATTCATTTCAAGTTTATGAGGTGAATGAAATTTTTACATCTCATTGTGCTGTAAAACAAAAGTAAAATTTTGAACAGTAAAGACTCTTATTTAAATGGAAAAATGCGTGACCAAATGGAATCATTTATTTTTTAGACAATTTGCCATTATTACACCCAAAATTTCTGAGATTAAAACATTGGTTTCATGGAATATTTTAACCATCCAGTATTGTCAATTTTGTATAACATTTATAAGTGGCATCTAAGTTGTATATGTCTTGTACTTTTGAAAAAAATCGGTAGGTCACTGTGCTCATTTTTCACAATTTAGTTAAATGTAGCTAGGAATACACGTTTTTCATATTCTCTCACGATTTTCATTTTGTGTGCTTTTCAGCTGGTGCCATTGACCTGGCAAGATTTGGATAAACTCAAGCCGGCTTAGACTGAGAAATCCAAAAAGTCCACTTATGCGTTTAAAATGAATAAAATTTAAAAAGTTGCCCTATAGGTATGTGCTTTACAACCTGCTGGTAAGAGGTAGTGTTGAACATCTGCGTGCAGAAAGACACATTACATGTTATTTTTACTCTGTGTCCGTGTATTCCTAATAAATATGCGGCTATATGGTAATTTGGCTGACTTGAAATTTTGTGAGGGTATTGAGGGGGGATCTGAAAATATAAGATTTCAATTGTTATTCCTCCAGCCCCCGCCCCCCCCCCCCCAACCATTTTTTGAACGCAGCCTTAGTCTCTATAACGCACTCCTGCCTTTAGTTGTTCGAATCATGGTATTTTATATGTGAAAGAAATGTAGCAACGTTCGTACTTTTCGACTTCATTTAAATATTGTGACTTTATATACCAAATGGAAATATGTTGAGCTTTGAGTTTTAAAAATTATTGCCAGTTTCACCCTTGGTCGCATCACACACTATGACTGTACTCAAATTTTATATAATGTCATGATGCTATCATCTAAATATTTCATTGTCTGATTGCCAACTTACAGGACAGCACACATGGTGAAAAGGCTCAAGGTGGTGTTAAAGGTACTGTATAAACTACTTGTTATGATCGGTAAGATTTCAAAATAATAACTGCTGTCAGGCAAGTGCTTCCAATTGCAGATAAGAACGTCTATACAATGAATCAAAGTTAACAGCTGATGGGAAGGAAAATTTCTTAGATTAACTCTGCAATACCTGTCTCCTTGACACTGAATGACAAACGGTATCAATATTTTATTTATGTGCCGTGTACATGGTATCTAACTGCCTGAAAATTGTATTCTCACTATGCATTGCTGAAACATGGCATTCGTATTCCTTTTTGGCAGAGGCATGCCGAATTACCCCACCCATCATAATTATCTGACTCTATTAATATTGGGCTTTGGCCCTCCAGAATGCAGATACACAGTAGGAGCCGGTCAATTTCTTCCGTAGCTCTTGTCCTCAACACTTTATCCCTAACCCTGAAAAAGGCTGTACTAATGCAATTATTATGTAAAGGATAGTTGAGCTTGTCGGTTATAGGTATCAATAGTTGATGATAGTGTACTCACAGTGAAAAATACTCTTGGCAACGGCAATTGCAGACACACAGCAGATTTTAGAGCAACAAATGTTTAGTGTATTTCTTTTGTATAGGGATGCCATAAAGCAAATGCTAATCATCAACATTTAGTGGTGACCGCAAACCCGAAATAAATGTCGACAATTAAAACATTGTAACGGCTTGATTGAGAGAGAGAGAGAGAGAGAGAGAGAGAGAGAGAGAGATAATTTCACGCTTCCACGAACCGATCATGTTCTTTCGGTAATCGCCGTCGGTTACGCAATTACGTTGTACGGATCACGAAAATCTACGGATACTTTCCTGATATTACAACATGCGAAGAACACAGCCAAAGAGTTTAAGTCCTCTGATGTTGGTTTCGCAAGTTTGCAAACTTAGAATACTCACAGGAAAATGGTCGCCATGGTCTTTCAGATTGTTAAAATATTCTTCATCATCGCGTTTCTTACGATAGGTGATGTCATTTTATCAATTATTTGATAGACATACATAATTCACTACACAGCTCATATATCTTACCTGCCTGTCACAAATTAATATTTCTTTTCTATTAATGTTAAAGGGACGACACAACTTACGCAACGTCCATTGATCGGCCGGTCGGGACGTGTCTTGTTACAGCGGCCACTTTGACTTTTGACATGACCCGTATCCAATTTGTTCTGATTTGTGACGTACAGCATATAACTACTGAATGACGACAATCTGTCGATTTTGGGGCACCAACAAATTCAACCATTCTTTGAAGCAGTCTCCACATAACAAACATGTTACATGTAAAAATTCACAATCGCATTGTCTATTAATTCGACCATTTATTTCGGCAGTGTTCATTTCCTTTCAAATTCGATCCGACAATTTAAAATCATAATCATTTTTTGTGTTCTAATTATATGGGTTTTTACGGTACTATTAAGATCCCATACACATTGACAACGCTGGTTTTCCAACCCGCAATTTGGCATTAAGTGAACAACTGAAGTGCGTCCAGCACAAGCCAAATTTTCAGTCTTGAGACAGGAAGCTGAACAAGCGTACGGTCCGACAAACAAAACTTGCATGAAACCTGTCTTTATCACGACTCGACACTCCCTGCGGACTAACCGCCGTGTGCTAACAACATCGAAACCACAATTTGTATATTGCGTTGCTTTGGGTCACGTTAGCCTTTACAGTGGACGGTGTGAGGGTAATAGCACCAAACTCATAACGGTGACATTTTTCCAAGGGTGTTAATAAAAGTTGGGTTGGTCACTGTTGTCAATGCTGTTGGTTGGTGTCGACCTGGTTGGGTAGGCAAAAACATGAATTGTGCGGTTCTGATAATATAGTTTTCAAAAATAGGATAGGTCGGCAGGAAATTTTTTCAAAACATTTTTTAATTTAAATATGCATTTTTCAGGGGTTCAGGGCGGTCAAACACTGGCCACAACATTTCCAGAAAAATGTATCATACATATAAAGGAAAACGAAACAATAAAACATCTTTGTTCAAGCAAAAATCAAATGCCAAGGTAGCCTAATGAATGCGTGATTTTATGGATTTGTTCTTTCTTTCTTGTTTTTTAATCCGTGTTTACGTAGCTCTAAAAAGTTTAGGGTCGGCAGTTAAAAAATAGGGTAGGTCGGGCTATCAGAACAGCACAATTTTTTTTGTTCGGCCTCACCCACTGACAAAAGTGGTTAGTGCCAGGGCCTGTACGGAGGCTGCGGGCTTGTCAAACACTTACTAGGGTCAAATATTAGTAATTATTGAGCGCTTGTCTAACAGGTAGCTGTTGAATAAAAACAATACATTGATTGTAATAGGAAGAATGGTAAATTAGGTGGTTCCCAAGATCAGAACGGGGACTCTAACACAGTGCAGACTGCATGTTTAGAGGCACATAAAATATGGTCTGAAGTTGACACTGTATAAAACACATTACAGCAATAGGATACAAATCTGTATTGGGAAATGTGTATTTTCTTTCCAATACAGCCTTAAAACATTTTGGTCAGCGTGATCGCTTTTACCTCCATACACACGGGACGTGGCCTATTTCAACAATTTTTCACAATTCCGACTGCCAGTGAACCCTGTCCTGCCAAACAGATATATTCTCTTCGTTTTTTATGACAAAATTCTTTCAGTACATGTGGAAACATGGTGAAATAATTTGATAGAGTGAATAGATTGTGTCATGGTACATATGGCGTTACATTCTCATTCATAATACCGACAACGGCTCTGTAAAAATGTAAAAACTATGAGAGTATAAACCTGTGAAACTATGACAGCCAATATTACAGACAAGGCTTGGTTACCGTCCGTCGGTGGAGAGGACTGTGGCTTGGTATATTGGTTTCGGAGAAGGTGAAAAAGTCACAGTCATCTCGACCCCAAAACATCTCTTTTTTTACATCCATGCCCCAGTCAACCCTCATTTTTTACGTCCCAGATCATATCTCCAATCACTGAAGAGATTATCTGCTACTCTTTTCATGTTCAAAGATACCTCATTCTGCCGATCTATGTCCCAAATTCCAAGACGGACTGGCTCAAAAATATAATGTGATGAACAATGCAAGCTATGAGTCTCCATTGTGAAAAATGACGGCTGGCATGCATCCGAATGTAACCCCAAACAGTGATAACGAGTGAAGCCAATTTACGGCTTCTGTATTGCAGTTTAGCTACACCATGGAGGTCTGCCCATACCTTGTTGGCTACATCAAGCCTAAGAAAAATGAATAAAAATTGTACATTTTACCAAGACGACAAAGTTTCAAATAACAATCTGAGTGAACCGTTTGGCTAAATGGCTTGACGCATTGCAGACTTGAACATTAACAAGGCGTGCGTAGACTATTGCTTTATTATCATTACTTATATTAAAGTCACTCTTTTTACCGTTACAGATGAAAAACTATAATTTTTGAGAATTTCAGAAGAACAGAAGATACTTCCAGGTACGAAAAAGACAAGAAAAAAATAAGCTTCCCATTAACAGGTTTTCCCCTAGTGTGTAATTGCACAGCCATAATAATGGTACTTGTATCAATGTATGAGTCTTTTTAAACCGAAAACTATGGTATTTATGACTCCTGCAAAAGCGAAGTTACATTAGAAAGGCAATAGAGAAAGAAAAGTCACAAAATATTTATTTCCACAACATTGGCAAAAATATATATAAGTATCCAGATATAAGCAAAGAGTGTGAAAGTTTACAGGCTACTCATTTCTGTTTGGACGGCACAGATCCAGGGTTGAGTCAGAAAGATTGATGAGTGAGATATCCTTTGGCTTGCAGGCTTGAGGATAGTCCGTGCAAGCTCAGAAGATGAATCCAGCATAAGGGTAAAGGTCTTGAATAGTCTTGAAATTAAGACTGCTGGTGTGATTCCAAAGTTTGATCTGAAAAACTGTGCTAACCCAATTTATACTTGTTGATTCCATCTAGAATTAATAAGAATAATCAAGAATTTCTATTGATATGATAATTACTTAAATTTATCTTCGCTTGTACTAATAATAACTAATTGAATTTCCAGAAAGTTCTAAAGACGACTGACTTAATTCAATTTCATGGAGGCGAATGACATGAAGAATGTTCAGGACTAACTAAATTTAGGTCACGGATGGGCAAGATGACAACAGCATATACAAAATTACCGTGTGAAGGTCAATTTGCCCCATGAAAGAGGAAACAAATAGGACCTGCAGGAAATAAAAAATACGATAAAATAAAAACACAGAAATAAAACAACAGTAAATCTCAGGAGAAGGGACCCGCCGATAGTAGAGCTAAATACGACACGACTGTCATCTACCTGTCAGACAATAAACTAAATAAAGTCAAAATTAACCTACTAGAGCATGGTTTGTCTTTTTGTCCAACACAAACCAAACCCAACAAACACAGCTAAGCACCAAACTGACATGAACGCATTCTACTGTCGGTTGCGAATCAAAGAGTTCTTTATACGAAGAGACGACACAGACTTCTATGAGCCAGTCAGTTTTGCAAACCGATTTCATTCACACAACACCAAATCAGGACAATTTCTAGACACTTTCATCAACTCGTAGAGACGAAATAGCATAAATCAAGAAGTTACAAGTCAAGCTTTAAATGATGATACAAGCAAATCAGAATGATAAGCACCTTTTTTCTCTCATACATAGAAACGAGGTGATTTCCAAACCAGCAAAAAAAAGGTTTTGCAATTGTAATTACGGCAAAAATTATTTCAGTGAAGTGCCTCACAAAATTCTAGACAATTCAAAACATTACAAGAGTTGAAATCAAACCATACTAGTTATAAACAAGGAGATCGAAGCTGTAGTTAATTTTGAGTTGCAGAAGGAAACATACACATGCAAATAAGGTATTATTTTATTTGCGCCATTCCGGAAATTTAAATGCTCCCGAATGTTCACGAGAAAAACATACCATTCTGACCAATTTGTTTTAAAAACAAAAATCCAACACAAAGAAACTCTCAGAAATGTTTGACTATTTAATATATACGGTGTTCTAATTACATAAGAGATACAACCCACGTTCCTAAAGTCTTAATAAGTATCATAAAATGGTGTGGGGCAGAAAGATTCATTTTTCCGGGTAACTCCGTTGGTTATTTTGCTGTAACTTCCCTTTACACAATTATTCCGTTGACGAAGGTAGTTCTGCCTGCCGTACTCCACCTATTCAAACAAAACCAAATAAACCGAAATAATAATACAATCCTGGACCTTATCTGTCACAATAATAACTTCACTTTCAACGTCGAACACTATTTACAATTTGTATGCACAGCGATGGGGCTAAGGCCCCAGCCAAGCTATATTTCCATGGCAGAATTGGACGTAAAACTTAAAACATTCCCTGTTCACAGTTTCTAAGTTGACGATTCTTAGATGACGCTTTTAGTAACTGAACCATCAAGAATAGATACTAAAATGTCATTTTCAACTTCATAAATACTTTCATAACACAATAAAATTCACCATGGAAATAATACAGGACTCTATCCCTTTCCTTAATGTAAAGCTTGAGATTGACAAAAAGGGAAAAACTCAAATGGACAAAAACCCCACTGACACAAACCGGTACATTGACTGAAATTCTGACCATCCCAGTCATATAGAAAGCAATATTCTATATGGCCTAGCCCTCAGGATTATTAAAATCTGCTCAAGAACGGAATGGAGGGGCCAACACGACTTTTACTTACTCGTACTCCTACATTGGGGCTATCCCATAACCCTAGTTTCCTATCAGATCCATCAGGCTAACTTCGTCCCAAGAACCTAACTACTGAAGCGTAAAAAAATGACAAAGAAAACAACAAAAACGTCTTCCCCTAATTACAATTTTTAACCAGGCATTCGTCGAATCAACTTCCATATTCTTCATAAGTCAAAACAATGTATCAAGTCATCCCTACCCGCCAGTTATAGAATATCCTCGCAAAAAATAATAAATAAATAAAAAATAAAAACATGAGGGATCTGTCGGTCTACAGCATCGTATAAAGCTAAACGACAGAAATTGAGTTTATGAAGTGCAGATCGCTTAGGGTTCGTAAGGTCTGTAAACAAAGCGATAACATAGTATACAACTAACAACGCCGTTTATTCCATCAAAACAACAAGAATATATTCTTTATTTAATAACTCGTAGAAGCTGAATAAAACGGTAGATTCCACTGGGCAAACAAGCCGCACTTTTGATTTGCTTTAATGACGATCTTTGCATGACACGTCATAAAAAAGACACCCCTGTAACATTACATTTATTAGAATCTGAAAGAACATGCCATCGATGTCGTTTCAATCATTGGTATCGTACAAGTCAAAAACAAGATGACAAATTTCGCAACTATTTGACGCCCTCTGGATACAGCAATTTAAAACATTCGCGCCACAGGGATTACACATATGAAAATAAAATTTTCCCACACTCCTTTGCGGTTACCTGTAAACCTCACTGTATACATCCTACCAAACCAAATAAGCTCGAGTTTTCCTTTGTTCTCACTCAAACCTGCTTTCCATCACACGATGTCACTAAGAGAAGTCCCACAACTTATCATGTTCGTTCTGTATGCTAGACATTTCTTAGAAATCAAGATTGCTATGTAATCCTTTTAGTCCTACCCACTTCTATCTTGCATTAATCAAACTATTTTTTAAAGCCTTCTAAAGTTCCTATGTCATTCCACGCTCAATTTCAAAGCAGTCTTGCAATTTACAGTTATACAGAGATCTGTACATTTATATCTCGCTTTATATGTACCTGATGGAGCTCTAGTTATAGAGAGAGGGAGATGTTGTCGTACTCATGAAATATATCTAAGTCTGTACTAAATAACCTGAGTGTCAGCGTGCTTTTTTTCAACTGTGTTTTTCATTTATCAATCCGTTTCCCAATCCACTTGCATTCCCCCGCCCTGCAATATTGTGATTGATATATATATATATATATATATATATATATATATATATATATATATATATATATATATATATATATATATATATATATATATATATATAAAGGAATCCGACACTCCATAATTTTTTTATATAATATCTTCAATACAAAATATTAATTTTATCTTAATAGCGCCATACTAATTATTGGTACCGAATGGGGAACTATGAAAGGTGGCGTATCAACTCTCAATAAGCAAATAGCTGAGTTGGCTGCAGAAACTGGAAAAAAGACATTTGTAACCACTCTTCAGACAACAGTGGAAGAGAAGACTGATGCAGCGTCAAGAGGGATAGAATTATTGGAACCTGAAGTACCTAGCACTGCTGACAAGCCTAAAGTATTGTGGTTGACCAAAGATTATAAGTTTTACTTTAAAATTATAGAAACACTTGATATTGATGTTATCATTGGCCACCTACCAATAACTTCAGCAGCTGCACTAAACATTCAAGACGACTGGTTCAAATCAAAGAAGGTTATCCTATTTAACCATGTTATACCAGAAGATACTGAAATGCATAAGCCATCTCGGACCTGGGAGGGAGTTGACAAAAAAGAAAATAATGTCCTCAAAGAAGCTAAGCGAGCTAATGTTGTATTCTCTGTTGGACCTAAAATTTATAGCCATTTTCATAATAAATTCCACCAGAACAACTCATGTAAACATGAACTCTTTTTGCCATTGCCAGATAAAAAGTTCTTTGAAATCCAGATAGCAAAGCCATCAGAATACGGCAGGGTTCAAATCCTCACTTTTGGTAGGGTCAAAGGGGTTGCAAGGCTTAAAGGTTATGATCTTGCCGCTTGTGCTTTGAGTAAAGTAGTTGAATCTTTTCACCATCGCTACCAATATCGCGATCCTCCAGTTTGGAAAATAATTGGCATTTCTCTTGAAGATAAAGATGACTTAGAGAAATACGTAACTAGTCACATTCACTCTAGATATTTACAAACTATTCTCGTCCCCTATAAATCACAGGATGATATCATAGAGGAGCTCCAGCAGAGTCATATTGTTTTGATGCCATCACGCAGTGAACCTTTTGGTTTGGTCGGTTTAGAAGCAATTGCAGCTGGTACTCCGGTACTTTTAACCAGTAATTCGGGGTTAGCCAAATTCCTTCTCACGCAGTTTGACTCAGATATTTCAAATGAAGTTATTGTTGATGTAGGGCTGAATGATAAGAGAGAAAGGGAAGATATTCAGGAATGGTCTAAAAAAATAGGAAGGATGTTGAAGAACAATAATACTTATAATAAAGCATTTGAACGGGCACAGGACATGAAAGATAACTTAAAGCAAAAAGAAACCATAATCGAGACACACAGGAGATTTCAGCAAGTTTTGAACGTAAAATTTAAGTATTCAGTCAGTAAATTGAAATTTAACAAATTATTGAAAACGTACATATCGCCGGTGTTGATTCCCGATGAAGAGAAGTCTAACCGTTTGTGTAGTCTCAAAGCAAAACAACATTGTTAGGGCTAAAGCGGTTGCCATGGTTGCCAAAATAAGGCACAGAAGAGAATGTAATAAATTAGCGCTTTGTTATGTAAGACAAACTTTATTTTGTGGAACTTTCATAGAGTAAAATAATTTTGCCATAGCTATGGAAGCAGTCTTGACTGGAATATTCTTCCATATTTATAATTTTTTTAATGACCAGATATATGAACTGAGTGTGCTCCCGTGTTTTACAACAGGTTCATTAATAGTAGTACGCTTCACAGAACAATTAGATATCTGTTATATCATATATGTAGCAAGTTTTATCAACTTCGCACAGTACTCTCAGAGTTTAATCACTGATTACAAAATTTTATTTAATATGCAAATGAGCTCTTAATTAACTTGCCACTGCTCAACGCTTCAAGCGACAATTAGATATCCATCAGATCAACATTTGTGGCACGTTTCATTAGATTTAATGATGTAATTTAGAGTAAAATTTATCAGATCAATATCTGTAGCACTTTTCACAAATTTGGTTCAGTAATTTCAAAGTTAATACCTAGATACAAAGTTCATTTAATATGCAAATGAACCCTTCATTAACTTCACACATACTAAATGCTCTACAACACAGTCGGATATCTGGTCGGATCAGTATATGCAGCAGTTTTCATCACATTTGATGCAGTTAATTTCGGGGTTATATGACTAATTATAAAACTTCATGAAATATGCAAATGAGCTATTTATTAACTTGACACTGCTCAATGCTTCTCAGTGCAATTGGATATTTATCAGATCAACATCTGTAGCAATTTTCATCAAATTTAATGCTGTAATTTTGGAGTAATATCACTAAATTACAAAGTTCATAAAATATGCAAATGACAATTTGTTAACTTGACACTGCCAAATGCTTCTCAGTACAATAAGATATTTATCAGATAATATCTGTACCCGATTTCACTGACTCGGTGCCCGTAATTTCAGAGTTATATACCTAATTACAAAGTTCATTAAATATACAAATAAACCTTAATAACTTCACACTACTAAATGCTTTACTCTACAGTTAGATATCGGTCGGATCAGTATCTGCA